>NC_086244.1:17292367-17592367 GCF_036321145.2 Pelmatolapia mariae | reverse complement strand
GCAACAAATAACAGACTTGCGGATAACAGGACATAAAGCATTTTGTGCCAAAAACCCAGCATCCAGCTGCTTGGACTGCTGCCTCCATTATATTATGTCCTTACTGAGATACTTTCTCATGATAGAATCTCACAAGCAGTGTGGCATTGTGATGTGTGGGACGATCAGAGTATGTTCACTTGAGAGGTCTGCAAACGATACACGAAACGCGAAGGATTTTGCTTCTTGAGCAGGCTTTGCTTGTTAAACATCTTTCCCTCCTCGAGATGTCTGAACTCTTCTTTAAAGACATCAAGACATCATACACAGATGGAATAATCACAACTTTCTTGCGAGAGCTCAGTTGTGGTTGACATCTGTTTGAAACATTTCCAGCCTCTGCATTTTGCACTGTGAGAATTTTCCTTAATGATGCTGACATGAATCAGCCTGGCTGAAGCATTGCAGAGTTTCCTCCAGTTTGAGAATAGCTCAAAGCGTTGTGAGCCTAATTGAGCCTCTGTGGTTCTGGACCCAGGGCTGGGAGTTCAAGTTGGATTTTATCATCTGAAAGGCTTCTATTAGCTCTTCAGTATTTGATGCCACCCAGTAAAGCCCCAAATTGGATTTAGCAAACATCTGTGTAATTCTTTTCAGGAAGCCTATTGCTTTTGACAGTGAAGAAAAGAGAAATGACTGTGAGCGCAGATACCTGTTGTTGCTCAGTGTTTGAGAGGATGGCAAAGTTGAGCTGGCACCACCCTTGGAGGAAGGGAAGGGACTAGATCTGAACATTTTGTTCAAATCTTTTCAGAGGTTTCAAAAAGATACCATAGCCACCAATGGAAATGTGCAAGAAGGTGTTTTATTGTTTAGTAGTCAGGGAAGACCACAGAGACCGGGATGACCCAGTGCGTCAGACATGCCACAGAGAAGGGTGAGGAAAAACGTGGCTCTTTTTTAACATAGGAGACTCAAATCAACAATGTCCAGTTTGGGCTAATTTAGCAGCCTTTTATAAGTAAAAACTGATTCTTTAAACACTATGGTTGTCTTTTCCTAATTTCTCACTTAGGAAAAACATGAAAAATGTGAATTCCCCTTCACATTTTTCCTTGACCTTGAGGTCAGGGACATGGATTATTAAACCACAACCCCCGACTACACAACTCTGTAGGTTTTGCTGAAAAAAATAAAAGCAGAACTCAGACGAAGAACTTCAATGCATTCATTTTATATTGTGTAAACAAGCTGAAATGCACATAGGAAACAGACTCACCTGCATTTTTTGGCTCCGTGATGCAGGCCCTCCCTCCATCAGTCCCAGAACGTAGAGGCCCATGTTGTACTCACTTCCTCCTCGGAGGCTGAAGCCGAATCCTGAGGGGCCGCGATCTAGATCCACACTGTAATACCTGGAGTCCCGCTGGGACACACAGATAAAGAAGTTTAGGTTAATATTATACTTTTTTTGGTTAAAAGGTTAATATTATACACTGGCAGTTAATAACAGCCACAATCAATGTAGGAATTTCAGTGCCCGTTAGGTACATGTGATTGAATGTGCTTCCCTCACCTTTGGACGTGACCTCTGTCCCTTTCTGTTTCTGTGACCAGAGTCATAGTCAGCAGTTTCTGGAAGGTTTGCAGAGTCTGCAAAAGATAGTGATTAAGGTCTGATTGTGAAATAAGAGCCAAGCTTTGCACTGTGGCATATGTGTATGTTTGGATGCTTATGTGAATGCCTACAGGTGCTGGAACGCGGGACAATGGTGAGACGTAGAGTATTTCCTGCCCGGCGAAGTATCTGAGCGAGCTCCCGATGAGGCAGAGTCACCACCGAGCGTCCCTCTACAGCCTCTAAACGATCCCCGGGCCGGATCTGACCGCTCTTTGCCGCAGGACTGCCACGACGGACCGTCACAAACCGGTGGGGCAGAAGAGAAGCAGCTGAAATAGGACAGAATAAAACAGTTATCAGTGCATTAAAGTAGATGAGGCTGGAACACGAGATTCCATCAGGCCTAAAAAGTTTCCTCTTAACTGGCTGAGAGTAATAAGTGGAGTCATAAGTAGATAAATATAAAAGCAGGAAGCCTAGCTCATCAGCGCATGTGTCAGGAATTCTAAAACAAGCTATAATTTAGCTTCGGATCATTCTTGACAGGCTATTTTATGAATTACTTCCTTGAAAGGAGCCAACCTAGTCCCTCCTTTCCCCACTATCTCCTTGAAACACTCTCCTCTTCTCCCTCATATTCCCATCTATCAACCTACCTCTCTAAACGCTGACACGCTACATACAGTTTTTCGCTGTCCAACAATGCACCTTCCCCCTCAAGAATAAACTGTCATGGAACGCAATCTTTCCGGCAATATTTTTTTTCAACCCAAATCTGTCAAACTGCACATAACAACAAACTTTAGATCTTTACATATCTGTTTACCCAGCACCAGTGATTCTTATGCTCAGCACATCTAAGATCCCCCTCAAATTGTAGCTTGTGTGCATTAGTATGCCACCGGCTTAGAAAACACACACAGCAGTACTTTTATTTTTCGTGCAAGCACCATCAAATATTTTTCTCCTCGATGTGGGAAAACGACTCTTCTCACCGTCATCAGCTATAAGACACAGTGTGAAACTGAGGTTACAGATAATACACAAGTGTGTTGTGGAAGGCGAGGACCGGACCATTAGCTTCATGTATAATGAACTCCATTTGTCTTATTGTCTGTATGAAGAGACCACATGCAATTAAGCTAAAATGGTCAGAAACTGAGGCTGATGAGGAAAATATTCAGCAGCCTAACAATAAATTTGCTTCCTTTAATCTCCTGAACCAACTAAAAAGCTTCTTACATTTTTTAGCTGGACAGTCTGTTTCTGTCTGCTGTATCTCTTATTTCTCTTTTTGTGTTTTAGTAAACTCCCTATTAGGCTTTCCCTGACCCCACTTTGAGGGAATGCGGAGCTTTAGTGGCAGCTGGCCCCTCTAGAGTCTTGCCAGTGGCCTTATGTAACCCATCAGGCAGCATAAACATTTTGAAACTGTTATTCAGCTGAGGTACATGACACTCAATTCTGCCCATGTCCCTCTGGTACCGAAATAGCATGTTTAGAGTGATTTAAAGAGCAAAATGAAATGCTTCGTTAACAGATTAAAATTGTATTCTTGGGGGTAGGAGTATGTCGTATGAGATGAGGAGCATGTCACATTGGAATCATGATTCAGTTACAAGGTTCAGCCTATAAATCAGAGCCCAGAGACACGAGTCCAATCTGGGCCTAATCTGGGTGACCCAGGCGGAAACAGCAATCAGGTCAAATCAAAGCCAAGCCAGCTTTGCAAATAGTCTTCTTATCATGCATAATACATCAACAGTGGCTAAACACATGAATACACATGCAAGAGCGATGCTCACACGCACACAGCAGCATTGTAGAAATGCACAGACACATGTTAAGAATCTCACACACACACACACACACACACACACAGACACACAGTGACTCACATGCAAAAAGATGAGGACAGATGCACTCAGCCACAAATGCACAAACAGACACACAGCTACACACACATGCATCTGAACGGACTGCATTATATCGTAGTGTCTTTTCCTCTGGCTCTCCATGTTCTCCTGTCCACAGTAATCCCACTGCGGTATGCCCAGCAGCCAGCCAACCTCTGACGTGCTGCACTGATTACCGCTCAGGAGTGGAGCAGCCCCCCTCCCCTCTTCCGTAAAAATCCCTCTCTGGACCCCAGATGAGGCGGCGAGCGTGGACATCGCTACAGCAGCCTGCGGATGTATACTACATGTTGGACACCGGGGGGGGGGGGGGGAGAGTGCTGGTTTTCAGCAGGATCACTCACATGGTAGTGTCTCTGCCAGTTAGTTAATGCTGAACATCACCGCTACAATCAAACTACCATTAGAGCTGGGACTAATCGCCTTTTACCACAAATGCTCATTATGTCTTGTGCCGTTTTACACCTGACTGGGCTTAAAATAACAACAAGATTTCCTTTCATCAGCTGTTGCTTTAATCACAAAGGCTGCATCATCATAACTGCAAAATCAACCATACAACGTATCTCTCGCAGCATCATTTTGATCAAGCATCTGACACCTCGAACATGTGAGCATGTGGTTCTAACTTTCACACCGTCAACACATCTGGCTGAGCAAACTTTAGAGAACAGAACGCAGTATTTAACACTACTACCTCACCTACAAAGCTGAATGTGAAACACTGCACCAAACCAAGACCAACCTCATTTCTGCCAAACACACAAGAAGAAGTGGAGCAAATAATTACGTTTGGACTCCTTCACAGTTCTCAAAGCAGACTGTAGTCTCTCCAGCATGGCTCTCTGATTCGCATGCACAGGAAAATAAACAAAAGGATAAAAAAAAAAAAAAATCTGTGTCAAGCAGATTCACATGCAGCGGTCGACAGGAGCGAAAACACAGGTTTGCTGTCGCTTCTGTTGCTCCTCAGCGAGGGAAACATTCAGTGTAGCATTCGTAGAGTGATGGAGAGAGCGGGAGGTACGGAGCGATAGATACAGAGAGACGGAGAGAGAGTTTTAATCTTTTGAAAAACCCGACTGGACGCTTTTACTGCAGAGCAAAAGGGGTGTGAGAGAGAAAGAGAGAGAGAGGGAGAGTGGGCAGGAGCTTATGAGTGAGTGAGAGAGGAAGAGAAAGCCAGAGATAGGAATAGAAAATTATTAAGAAAAAAAAAGAGGAAAAGAGAGACAGGAGTGGCATGACAGGGGTGAAATGAAGGGGAGAATGAGGACATGATGGAGATGGAGGCTTACAAGAGTGGACAGACTTTGTACTGCAGGGACAGGTGCACCTACAACCTTAATCTCACCATGAAAACAAATGTGTGCTCGCTTGGGCCATAAAGCAAATTGAACTGCATCAAAGTGGAACAGAGCAGCTAATGCAAGACATGTAAAGGTGAGGGGGTAATACATCACTGGGATGCTGTGGCTAACCTGCTATTCATAAGCAATACACTAAGGGGCAGGATGTGTTCACTTCCCAGACAGAACTGAAACAATGCAGCATTGTCCCGTAAGATCAAAGATACGAGACTACTTTTCTTAATTCAAGCTTGAATAGTCAATTAAAAAGATTGCAGACGTAAAAAAAATAAAAGAAAATCCATTCTTAAATCATTTTTGGAAATGAATGAAAGATGGGGCTGCCACATAAACTTTGTGATCTTTTAGCAAAGCAGTGCAAGCAGTTTGAACTTAGAGTATTTTTTAGTGGATAAAAGGATACGATCCATTAACAATATAAAATGGACTGTATGCTGGTGGTTTGTA
This sequence comes from Pelmatolapia mariae, assembly GCF_036321145.2. Lineage (NCBI taxonomy): Eukaryota > Metazoa > Chordata > Actinopteri > Cichliformes > Cichlidae > Pelmatolapia > Pelmatolapia mariae. The sequence continues at coordinate 17,587,034 of NC_086244.1, read as the reverse complement.
CTGTCACCTAACAGCACGTGTCAAACTCAAGGCCTGTAGAACAAATCTGTGGCTGGCAAATCAGGTTAGACTCAAATAATTTTGGCCCATGCAGCTCTAGCTGCGATATGTCAGCTTAACAACTTAAACAATTTCATCTGCAACAATGCAATCTCTGTTTTGCAAAAGTATAGTTTGTCCTCAGCAAAGTGGACATAAAATAATTACATTTTTCTGTGCAACCTGTTTCACTCGCTTGCTTTGCTGTATGACATATGTAAACTACACAACCATTTCTTTTCTAAAATTACATTTCCCTGTGACAAAGTGGTTAGGCATGAACTGATTTACCACTTGTCCCTTAACCACATTGATCATTTATTCCTTGTTATTTTACAGTTAACCATAATGCTTTAATTTAGACATTGCTGGTGTAACTTTGCTTAACATACTATCCCGGGTTTGTTTGTGGTAGCAGTAGTTACATCCATCGGATGCATGCATGCATGCATCCATGTTTTTTAAAGCAAATACTATTAACCATCAGGTCATTTGAATTTTCTTCTGTTCACAGGCAAATGTCTGGTAAATGATGTTTCTTTATGTTGCTTTGGTTATACTTACCATGTTTGTCCATTTATTCAGGTCCTATATTTAAACCAGGTGTGGGGGAAGGGCCGCCCCAGTACTTCCTGTTTATATAGGGTCATGAGGTCATTGATTGGATCACTGGGTGTAACCAAGTGAAGGGTTTTTCAATTTGTATAGTATTGTTTATTTTCTTTAAAGTAGCCTTTTGAGTTGTACTGTATGCAGTGTTTTACTTTTCAAACCATTTAGCAGAGTAAATGAGTTTGTCAATTTCATGCGTAATCTTATTCCTGTTCTTTGTTTAGAATCGTATTGTTTGGTCTGACCTATTTTTTTCAATGGTAGAGACTAATGAGGTTCAGGTGTGTGTAAAGTCCTGCATACAGCAAGTGGGATTTTTGCCTACCAGGATGGTTGTTTTATGGTAGAATGGAGATGCCAGAAATAAAGTACACTTAAAAGAAACTTGACTAGTATGCTGATGCTGTCCACTTATCACCTTCCTTGCTGTTTATGTTATGTTACCTCACATTCCCACACAGTGGTCATGTTCAGGCCTGTACAACAGGCTTTTGTGAGTTAGCTGTATGGTTGTGTATATTTTTTAAATTTTTGTTGACTGGCTGAGGGGGTTTATGCATTCAAATCTATACAAGATATTTTCCAATTAGAATAAATAAATAAACAGCACGTGCATTTTCCAATAAATAAAAGGAATGTGATTCCTTCTCTGGTAAATTCCTCCCACAGTCCAAGAAAGTGCAAGAAACAACCTGTCCAAGGAGTCCAGTGTGAGATGGGATAGCAGATTGTATATAATCTTAAACGGTTCAATTACTTGTTTCAACTCTCACAAAATAAAAAAATAAAAATATTGAGTTCATTTTGTCAAATAGTATGAAAAATAGGATAAATTAGGCTATGTCTTAGGGTGGTCCTGCAACGGGATTAATGAGTTGCTAGCCCAGAACCCTAGATAAACATTAAAAAAACAAAAACAAATGAGTGAATGACTCTAAAGCACAGCTGTGCACCTGACAAATGGTGAGCAACTTCCTGCTTCCAAGCCAAAAGTGCACTTCATGATGAAGCAGTCACTTGAAAATAGAGGAGGTCAGAACCAGTTTTCTTTACAACCCAAATAAAACCAACCTGGAAGCCTTTAAAAGAGAAAGGTTCATGGTGCATCATGACTCATCCAGTGGCATGTGGCCACAGTGACCACTTTTTAATCTGTAATTACCTAATGGTCTTTCTGTCCACAAGGGCGTCCAAATGAGACCCGTTTCAGTGGGCATCTCACCAAATGGCTTTACCCAGCCAGAAAAGTTCAACTAATGTTGCATAATGTCCATCCAATTCAGTTTCTTTGAATTAAAAAAAACACTGTGTCGCTCACCAAAACAAGTTAAAAGCTTTACTATCTGTAAAAGATTTAACCTGATGAAAGTGTCATGATAAGTCACAAGTTGAATCTTACCTTTACCATTCTCCACGTCCTGTGAGGCAATCACAAAGCCAAAGCCTTCTCCTGGCTTTCTCCTCAGCTCCACTTCAATTCCTCGATGCCGCCGAGTTCGTTCACCACTCTGCTTCTCCAGCACTGGAACGCCGGCAGCTTCATCCTCCAGGCCCGTGCTAATCCAGTCTTTGGGCTCCATAGTGAGGGTTACTGGAATGGACTCCAAGAAACTCGTGCTCTGGATTAATGAGGAACGTGCTGGAGAGGGAGGTGTGCCGACAGAGGTCCGGCGCACTTGCAGTGCTTCTGGGAGCACAGAGGAATTGTCAGGTGGAGGAGGGGGACGGAGCAGAGGTGGAGGGAGTCTCCGGATAGTTCCAGGGGAGACAGCTGAATGATAGACTCCTGATAAGGAGAGTGAGAGAATAAAACCGAAACAAATAAAGACAAAGAGAATACATTTTGTTAACGATTCACTAAAAAGTAGAGCTTCTTATTTTATTAATTACTGGAGACACCACATATAACAAAAAGGGGCTTTTAAAAAAATTTAAATAGCCCCAGAGCAGGGGTGTCGAACTCCAGGCCTCGAGGGCCGGTGTCCTGCAGGTTTTAGATATCTCCCTGTTTCAACACACCTGAATCAAATTATTAGTTCATTAACAGGCTTCTGGAGAACTTCAAGACATGTTGAGGAGGTAATTTAGCCATTTAAATCAGCTGTGATGGATCAAGGACACATCTAAAACCTGCAGGACACCGGCCCTCGAGGCCCGGAGTTCGACACCTGTGCCCTAGAGGATAGTTTGTCCAGCAGAGTGCACTGAAACACCACCATTATGCTCAATGTGATGCAGCACATGTTACAGAGTAGCATCGCTGCTGAGTAGGCATTTTAAGGAATAAAGGAAAATCTACACAATAATCACCAAATAATTTCCTTGTCACCAAATAATTTCCTTGTCAAAATAAGCTTGTTCCTGACAAATGATCATGTCATTCATGTTCATCATGTCTGTTAGCAAATAGGCAGCTAATTTGCCAGTAGAGAGGCAATTATTCCCAACTATTCCACTTGTACAATTGAGTTATTTCATTTCAACAGTATACAGGGTATTGGAAAAAGAATAAAACAACTAACGTGGGGAAATGATCTAATCTAAAGAACCGAGTCTACCTGCAGGTCTGAACAGAAAATTTCACTAAGAGTATTGGGTAAGCAGTAAAAATGGACAAAAAAAGTGAATGCATAAATGGTTAAAGCAGATATTAACAGGACAAGTGGCTGAAACTGTCTTATAACTATAAATTATAAATGGTGAGTTTCAGTAAAACTTTTGAACATGACAGGTGGTAAAAATGAACGTTCTTGAGAACTTCTGACAGAGCTATAGAGGAATGTCAGGAGGGAGAGGCTGAGAACCGCTGATGGAGCAGATTGCAAAGTAAACATCAGAACAACAGATGCTTAATCTGAATTCCACAAAACAAACAAACATTTTAATTGGTTGGTCAGATGCAAAGGTGGAACTTTAAAAAGTTCCCATCTTTTATTCTACTGCAACAAACATGCACATTATGTATGCACATTACTAAGCTGGCAAAGCAGTTTTTTGGTTCTAGTTCTTATGCAAGTCAGGGTTGCAGGAGAGCTCAACCTTATAAAAAAAATCACTGAATATCAAATGATTGTGAATTATTTACCTCCTCTGTAAACCAGTAAGATGACTTCTCCCCGTTTGGCGTGCTCCTGGATAATTGTTTGTACCTGAGAACAAACATAAAAACGTATTAAGTGGTTAATTTTGAAATTGTTTGCTTATTTTTAATCATGCAAAGTCATTTCTGATGATTCAAACTTAAGGGGTGTGAGGAAAAAATAAGCTAAAATGTTGGAAACCACTGTTTTTATGCACTGTATCATCTTCATCAGTTTATGTTTCATCTCCCTGGTTTTCTTTCCACTTTTTCTCCTTTACCTGTGTAAAGCTAAGGCTCTGGACGTCAGCTCCGTTGATTTTGACAACAGCGTCCCCTGGCTGCAGGGAGTTGCACTGCTTCCTGTCCCAAACTCGATTCACTACAGCAATAGTGCCTCCTGGACCGCCAGCCGTCATGCTGAAGCCCAGGCCTCTGTCTCCTTCAGTCTGGGCCAAGGCCACTGGCACCAGCTCCCCTCCACTGAAAGCGCCAAGTCCACTGCCTACACTCATTGCCCCAGGTGAGGACATGCTGCTGGGACTTGCAGTGGGGCTGGTGTTGCCCTGGAAACCATTAAAGCCACGGTGTTGAGGGCTGTCTGGGGTTGGAGGTCTGAGATGGGAGGTCTGTGGTCTGAATAGGTGGGGATGAGTGCTGCGGGGACCACCGGGGGAAGAGGAGGGCCTTCCTGGGGACTGAGGCAGGGGTAGCCGGGACCCCGACAGGGTGGACAGGTCACTCTCAGACGACTTGGATGTTCCATAAAGTAAAGGATGACGAGGTGTCGCGAGTGAGTTATTGTTGTGATTACGGATCATTGATGCCCTGATGAAGAAGAGAAAGGAGAGTTAAAATCAATACTAAATGCCTCTGTGTTCAGAGACAGTATCATATTAAAACATGTAGGGCTGCGGTATCTGCCATTTAGTTTTTAGAAATAATGTCCATCTCTGAAATCCAGTTTTCTCTCATCACAACATGGCAGATAGATTAACAACCCAGCAAACTGTAGTGAAGCTTAATCTATCTGACATTTGTAAGTTTTGCTTCAAAAATAATTATTGTGATTTCAAAATGCTTCCTTTTTTTGGCTGGCAACATTACCTGACTGATCACTGAAAATTTTGTTGCACTGAGGCTAATTATAGCCTAATTATAGCCTCAGTATCCTGTTTTTAGCTGGTAGCAACCCCATGTGGTTGTCATCTATTTCAAGGTTTGACATACTGTGGGTTCAGAGATGCTCTTCTGCATACTTTGATTGTAATAATTGGTTATTTGAGTTACTATTCCAGTGTGGCCATTCTCCTCTCAAGTCAACAGGGCATTTTCTCCCAGAGAACTACTGGGACAACGGATATTTTCCTTTCTTTTTTTTCAGAGTATTCTCTGTAACCCCAACCGATGGTTGTGTGTAGATTAGCAGTTTCTGAAATACTCAGACAAGCCCGTCTTGCATAAATAGCCATGCCATGTTCAAAGTCACTTAAATCACCTTTCCATTCTGAATCACGGTGTCAGTTTAAACTGGTATTCTTGGCCATGTCTATATGCCTAAATGCGCTTATTTGCTGATCAGATAATGGGCAGTTGAACATGTGTATCTAATAAAGTGGCCTGTAGGTGTATATGTCAAGATAACCCATAAAACTGTACTCCATGAATCATTAAGGGGAAAATTTGATTTATGGCTGGCACCTTGACTCCAGACTGATGGTGAACTTGCTGAGCTAGCCACGCCCACACAGCGGTGGACAGTTAAATTTCCCAAGGGGCTACAAGAAAAACTGGAAGGACTTCCCCAATGAGCTCATAAATAGATCAAATTATACTCAAATTACACACATTAAAAGAGAATTAATCATTTAATGTCTCTAGGTATGCATTTATTTTTGCATTTAAGTTATTACCTGTGTGAACCAATCGCAGAAACAACTTCACTGTCACTTTGGCTTGCCATTGTTGGGTCGAGTGACTGCAGCCTGGCTAAACTTCTGTGGGAGCGAGGTGGGCGAACAGGGGACGAAGAGACGGCATTGCTCACACTGGAGCGTCTGTAAGGGGGCAGGTGTCTGGAGGTGACAGACGTGGCATTTCCATTTGTGTCCAGAGTCACGCCAGGCTCCATGTACCTCCCATCACCGTGAACCCCATTAAAGTGCTGCGTGTGGGGTGAGGGTGCTGGTAGGCGAGGTAGTTGGTGAAGAGATTGAGGTTGGGTGGTGGTGGGTGGTAGGATGGGGTCCACACTGTCCAGTAACCTCGAGTGCTTTGGATAACCATCCGGGTTGTAGAGCATTGGATACCCTCTTCTAACTTCTACATCCACGCTGTGGCCTACAGACACCGACTTGAGCATCTCTACAACTTCTTTGTGAGACATTCCCAACACACAGACGTCATTGATGTACACCAGGATGTCCGCTAATAAACCACAAACAAAAGGACAGGGATACAAAAATAATTATCACAAATTTCTTCGAATCAGTTGGACTGTTTTAACCCTTACATACTGTTCATATTTCATGCCTTCACAGAATGGTTTTAATCTGGGCCAAAAATTCCCACATAACAAGTCTCAACAAAGAATTGTTAACTACAGATTAATTGAGAATCTATAAATATGTCTGACATTAATAAATGGTGGTTTAATCCTTAATTAACGTTTCAAGGAGTAACAATAGTGTGTTTTTTAAGTTTCCCAGCACTTGTTTTTGGAGAAAAACATCAAAGTGTCAGGTCCCATTTACCTAAGTCATAACATTATAAAGAAAAAAAGATATAACAGTAAAGATTTAAAGATATTTTATTTAACGTGAAAATAACACGAACATTCTGGAACTTTGGGGTTTATTACATAACTATGTATAACTACTACTGTTAAACTGTTCTCAATTCTGTGTCATATTCTAAAAAAAATCCATCTACCAAACTACCATCTATAACTACCCATGTTAATTCAATATTAATTAGAAAATTGCTTATTATCAACTAGTCTGTGCGTTCAAAGCACTCTTTTGATCTGTTTTAATCTCAAATAATTTAAAATTAACAGATTATAATTTGTTGATTTTTGCATTGTTTTCTGAAATTGTGTGTGTTTGTGCTTGCAGATGCAAAGTTAATGTACTCATATTTATTTAGCACTTTTCTAGTTTTACTGACTCCTCAAAGCCCTTTGAACTACAAGTCACACAATAACTGTTTTCTATGCACTTCAAACACCAGTTAACTTAAAATGTGTGGAGAAAACCCACTGCAAGTACTCTGGAGTGGATTAAACATGCAAACTCTGCACAGAATTAAATCATGAACAATCTTGATGTGAGGCAACAGTGCAGCTCATCCCACTACAACCACACTGTTTCACCTCCCGTGTCTGTGTCAAGGCACCATCTCTCAAGGCACCATCTGACCTCTGTATGACCTCTGTTCCTTATGCGGACCATATATGATCATATCTACACTGTTTCACTATTACGCTCTTTTGAGATTCTCCCATGACCCTGCAAAGACCAGCGGTTTTGTGTCCCTGCGGGAAGCTGCATTTGAACACATGCAGTTCTTATGACAGTGTCCTGATGAACTCTGTCACCACTGTCCCGTGAAAAATACACACAGACATGACATGTCTGTCATGATTCCCTCAAACCACCATTTTACTTGATTTGACCAACACTGCTGGATCTAAAAATCTTTAAATCTAAAAATCTTTATCAGTAGTTATGGGTTAAATGTGACACCGAACAACCGCAGTGTACAAAAATTTGTATCACCTGTACAACGGTATAAGAATATTCATATTGCAGTCTAACTAAACAAAATTTAGGTTATTTTTGCAGCTGAAAAACGTCAGAATGGGTCAAATTTGACCTGAGTAGTATGTAAGGGTTAACCCTTCTTACTAGTTTCATATGCTTAAGTGTGCAGCATTTGTAAATGGAATACACACTGTGTATTTTGTATGTGTGTAGACTAATCCGACCACATAATCCTCCTAAACCAGCCTATTAACAGATATGAACTAGATCAGTCCCTGCAGAGACAGCCTGTGCCCCGGCTTTCTAGAGTGCAAATACCATGCCTAGTGCATTTGCATGAGTGTGTCTGCAACCAGCATGTGCAATGGTGTTTATACATGATGGCCAGATTAGAGTGTGCTAGCCCTGAAGATTAAGAACTGATCACTCACTTTCTGTGGAAAATTTTATAGTGAAACCCACAGAAATTCTGACAGAAAGAACAAAAATAAGAAAAAGGCACTTACACACTACCAACTGCAAAACTGTAGCAGTCATGACCATGATACATATAATCTTTTACCTGTCTTAAGAGTGGAGGGTCCACTTTCTGTCACACTGTACACCTGCAGAAACTCTCTCGGCCTGCTTCCCCCCACAATATTGAAACCAAACCCTCTGGGGCCTTTGATCAAGTGTGTGTGCACAGGGAAACCCCTGAGGTCCCCAGGCTCGTCCGTGAACCCTGCGAGTTAGCGATAAAGGCGGAAAAGAGAGGATGGGTTAATAACGATGCTTACCTCCAAGAAAAAGTCATAATAGTCCTTAAGGAAAGAAATTTAAAAATATGCCAACAGGGTGGAATCATAGAAAAGACTGAACACCGTCCTGCATGTTTACATACAACTCAGTGCTTAGAACTGACAGGTCTTACGAATAAGGCAAAAGAGAGAGAGCTGTAACACTGCAAACCAATCAGCAGATGGGCTTTTAACAAAATGCGACACAAACCAAAGCATATGGTGGGACGATTGCATTAAAAGCAGAATCCATTACAGATGACCACCTTAAAATGGAAACATAATCCATTAGGTCGACCCAGCTCTCTACAGTAATCCAGGTCTTTATTTACTATTTACTGTTGCATCAAGAAATCTGTGCTATTACAGTCTGCGCCTTTCCTTCCATGTTTGTTCTTAATTCAATCCTGCCCTAATTGTGGGGACAGAAGCAGCAATCATTTCCAGCTGTAAACATGTAAATGTTTGTACCAGATTGTGCAGAAATCCTATCAGGTACCTCTGATCATAATGAATATTATATCACCTTCTGCTGGTGAGAAAAGTGTACTGCACTTTGTTGAGACAAGCCTGAGTCACAGTGTGGCAACAGAGAGTTTCCAATCATGACAAACAGCCATCTGCAACTAGATTACGCCTCTAAACAACAAATGATGTGGCCAAATCATGAAATCAAGTTGCCAGTCACATGTCATACACGTGTCAACCCTGCCAGTCCCAGCAGCGAGTCTGGCTCTTCGCCAGCAGCTCTGAGCTTTAGGCCTTAATCACTTACACGTCTCAGTTCAGCTAAAAGCTCATTCCATCTCATTTGGCTCTAACAAGCTGGCTCTGTCTGTTACTTCCCTTTTTGACAAATATATAGCTTCATTTAGACTGTTCAACAGTTAAATCGCTTGCTAGTGTTTTAATAATTACACGGAATTCGAGTGAAATGTAGAGAGAAAGACAGAGACGAATGCAAACGAAAGAAGCTCACAGTCGTTTTTGTAGAGGTTTTCCCTGCTTGAGGCTCGATGACTCTGCCAGCTGGTCCTCTTTGGGCTGCGTCTTGGAGAGACAAAGTTGGAAAAGAAATGAAAGCCACCCTCTTTAGAAACATAACAGCATTGGATATAATATCACAGTGCCGGAATTTATTACACTTTTGTTGAACAATAGAAACGCCTGCCTCGGCAAACAATGCAACTTTCTCTACCATCTTTTTCCAGCGTGCTAAAAGGAGGCATTGAGCAAATTGAGAAAGTCACATATTCACTTTTTAGAATGAAATGAAAATGATAGACCAGTGGTTCTTAACCTTGTTGGAGGCACCGAACCCCACCAGTTTCATATGTGCATTCACTGAACCCCTCTTTAGTGAAAAATAAAATATGATTTTTTTCAAATTCAGGACATAGATATGTCTTTTACTGGTGCACGAAATGAGCCGTGCATGTCATGGCGGAGGCTCTGGCGAACCCCTGAGACCGACTCACCGAACCCCTAGGGTTCGATCGAACCCAGGTTAAGAACCACTGTGATAGACAGACAGACTCAGGTTTCTGACTTTTTTTAAATGCATATTTAAAAATATGCATAATATATTTATTTTAAAAAACTTTTGTCTATTTATAAGAGTAGATATCCCTTCTATTGTTATCTCAGGTGCAGCATTTTTGCTGTGAATATGGAAGCCTTGACCTCCTATTGTTCAGATCTTTTTACGAGGGGCAGCCAATCAATAATCGAATAGAGAATGACTTGATTGATCTGAAATAGGAATTGTGCAAAAGCCACTGTAACAGAGTCCAAGAATCAAAAGAATTATCATAGAGAAGACCAGCAAGGAAATACAGCCAGTCAGGCTTTGATTAAAAATGCCTGAAAACAGTAAATCTCATTAATAAAAATAACGTACATGTTGAATTAATGTCAGTGATTAGGTTCGGATTAGGCGTAGATGGGTGGGGTTCGGCCATGTTAAGCTGGTAAGTGCATGCAACCCAGCTATTGCTGGGGTTTAAAAAAAAAAGAAGCCAGCCTTGCTGTTGTTCTGTATTTCCTGGCTTTAGCTTCATAATAAGCTGACAGACAGAATGGTGTTATTGATCTTCTTGTCTAAAGCCTTATTCACACAGGACTTATTATCTGAAGACCTCTAGTCATTTGTAATAATTGCTCAAGAAGTCTGAGATCAAAATCTCATACAAATCTACAGGATCCATAATTTGAAAAGTTAATATTTGTACCACAGATAACCTTTTTATGGTGAATCCCAGAGGTGCTGTGGTGTTATTTATATATTATTTGTATGAAATTATCTTTAACTTCTGCCTTTTTGGAAAGACTTTTCTGTTCTCCACACCTTGCTTGTGCATCTTTGCTGTCAGAGATGTGACTGTTACAAATTAAGGAGGGTTAATGTCACTATACAGCATAAAGACCGATAGAAATTTTATATCCTCTTGCAAAAGAACAAAATCTCAAAGGATGATGATGAGATGGATAACTGCAATGACAGGAATCGGTAATTAACATTTTGCTGTCTTTCAACAGACTTGGCTGTTATTACGTGGCAGCCTATTATTATTAATCTTAGTCCTGTAGCTGCTGACCGCAGATGTCAGTAAATTCAAGTAAAACACAGACTTCACTGATCCTGTGCGAACGTGCTGCACAAAATACAGACGTGGGGGGCAGGTAATTTCTAAATCACAAGATCCCCTTTTAATAGTAATCCCATGTGAATAGGAGTTAAATCTCAGAACGTGAATAAGCCTGTTCCCTGAAATGTTGAACTATTCATTTAATAGATTTATGGCGACACTTACTCTATGTAAACTGACTCTCCTGGGTCACTGAAGGCCTGCTCCCAGTGATCGGGCATCACGCCTCTCACTCTGGCACCACTCCTGCTGCTGATGATGCCGTTTTCTATGATGTGACCATCGCCTCCGCTACTGGATGCCCGTATGCGACTGGGAGACCGGTGACCAAGAGGGATGCTGCTGCTAACACCTGCAGAGCCTCCTGTAATTACAGTCAGAATCAGCTTTGTTGTCACGTGCACATGCAGGATTTTTTTTTATGACAGAGAAGAAATACTTCAAAACTTAACACTGATATATTATTGAACAGATGTGGCAGGTAAAAATTTTCTCCTGCAAGCTGTAATGACCTTATTCTGGCATTTCCACTGGGGGCTGTCAGGCAAAAAGACCTGAGGTCAGCATCTCAGCTGTCTTTGTCCTTTCTCTAAGGAGGAAGAATATGTGACTATGCATGCCACACTAGCAGTAGATGAAAAATAAGCATATTTTCTTTCCTAGCTGTCCTTGTAGCTGTCCTTCAGTTCTGAGCTCCAGCATGGATTTAAGAGACGTCAGCCCTAACACTGGGAGTCCTGCTGCACGCGACAAGTGATGCTGGACCCATCCACCCACGCATCGTCACTTCAAAAGATGACTCAGCAGAGGTCAGGGTGTTGGACGGCTCTCTCAAACTCCAACCTGCCTGCATCCTGCATCCTGCACCGGTCCGGACTGCCTGCTGCAATACCTGACTGCTTGGAGCACGTTTCTAACAATCTGGATAGCTGTCTGCCTGATTTTCTCACCTCCCACACTGCCTGCCTCTCTCTTATCTTCTGTCCCATTCTGGCTCCCTGCCTTCACCCTTCTTAACACTCAGCCACCCTACCTGCCACCTCCACCCCCTACACTGCTGCCGTGCTCCCTTTCTCTAATATTTAATCTTACACTCACCTTCTGTTCAGCTCCTGTGTACTAGTTTCATGTTGACTTCTTTGTGCCTGCAGTCTATTCAAGTATATAATTTTGCAGTATTTGTATTTCACTCGGTTATTTATCTTTAGCTTATTCACCACAATTCAAAGGATAATATTGTTTATAATTTATATTTTTTACTCTTTGTAGCTTGTGATCATTTGAAAGTGTATGGCTGGAAGCCCTTGTCGTTTCCTTTTAATCATGAAAGCATAAAAATATCTCTATATGTGATCATTTCCTGTCTTGATCTCTGTATCTTGCAAAGCTTTTGCATCTTTTTGCTTCAACCTGTGGTTATTTTTAATCCATTTTGCATCTCTTATGGTCACTGTGTGTCTTTATGGTCATTTACATTTATTTCTCATTATTCCTGGACTTTTTTGGCAGCTATTCTAGTCTCTCTGGAATATATAATAGAGCACAGGAACCTCTGACTGTTTGGGCTCTTCATGCCTCCCAGGTTGGCTCAGTAAATGTAGGTCCATATGAAATTCATTCATGGTCTGAATGAGAACTACTTCCAAATGCTCTCTCGCCACAAGGGGTCGCCACAGCAGGTAGCTCCAGATGTTTTTGATTTGGCAGAAAACCAAAGAGAATTTGCGTCCCCATCTGGACTCGAACCAGTGCCCTTTTACTTTCCAAGCGAATGTGTTAACCACTTCAAATTTGGAGGTATCTTCATAACAACTGAATAAATATTCTTGTATTTTTATGATCTAATACCCACACTGAGTCCCAGGCAAAGGATATCTGCACTAGGACTCAAAAAAAAAAAAAGAGTACCTCACAAGTCGAAGCATTATTAGTAACAAGCTGCTTCTACTTTGATAATTTGAGTGCATTTCGCTGATGATGCTTTTATTTAAATATGTTTTTGAAAGTAAGCTCTTTGCATTAGTCTTTTCTCTCACTGGTGATTAATGAGCCTTTTAAGCCTTCTCTTTAAACGAGATAGTATTTTGGTCACAACTGCCACAAAAACCTATAATGACCGTATGTTTGGGGAGCCTAATGACTCGAGTCGAACAATGCTGCTTTCTTGTCGCATGATTTGCTAGTTTTCGTCCCTCACCTCTCTGTGTGCACAGTTGTCTGCTTCCCTCTTTGCCTGCTTGACCCAAGGCAGCTTGACCTTCCCTTGGAGGTGATCCAGCAATCGATGAGGCCACAGCCCAACTGAGATTTTAGAGCATACTAATCATGCTAATGATTGATTAATTTGGGCATTGGAGACTGGAGCTATTGATAGAGAGACGACGCAGTATTAAGCTGCTGAATACTTTGCAGTTCTGAGAAGATATGTTTTCCCACTGCTGATATGCTTTATAAATAACTCAGTATAACTGATAACTTCAATGCTTCATTTATGATTACTTAGATGCAGACGGACATTTATTGCTCTGCCAGCACCGGCCATAGTTTAGCTCAGCGACACTTGCCCGAGTCTCCCTCGTTGTGTATGCCTTCTGGCGCAGCCTTTTCCAAGTTGCTGAGCGATTTGCTGCGTGTGCGGAAGTTTCTGAGCAGGTTGCGGTGTTCCTGGTAGGTGATGGGGGGGCTCTCTGCACTAACGTGAACGGGCCGAGGTGTGCCGTAGTAATTCCCTGAGACAGAGAAAAGCAGAAGAGAGACACCCTTTCTTAATAATTTGAGATGCAATGAAAAAGTTAAATGTTATAATGAAATAAACTGAGATATTGGGATTAATGGACATTATGAGCCCATTCAAATCCACTGGCATAAATCTGAAGATCATTAATTGCACAAAGCCTGAATGAACAGTTCAAACATGATATGAATTCATGAGGTAAATAAATTACGCGATTATGCACATATATACCTCATACAACATATGCATGTATGCACCTTTGTTATCTATTCCCTGAGATCATAAACTATATTCTTAGAATGAGCCATCTGCTCCAGCTCCTAAAGCAGAAATGAAATTACCTCCACCCCTCCATTTGGCTCGTGGAGATCCAAATGGGCTGAGGGAAACATTAGATTAGTGAACTCAGCAGCAAGGTCACCAGCCGTCACCGTTTACTGCGCTTTCTGCAGGCGATTGGACGAACAACGCTGCCGACACTCCAGACTGCTTTGCTGTAGCAATGCGTCCGTCAATGTCACATGCAAGGCAGGTGAGGATGGCATTTATTGCTTCCATTAAACTCTTATAAATTATGGATGTTAATGTATGGAGGCTTTTTAATCAGAGGCAGCACTCTGACCCTTACAAAAGGAGTAGTCTGTGGGGAAGATACAAGCTGAGTATCACCAGCTTTCATGAATAAGCACCAAGAATTAGCCTTTGAAGCCTCCTTGTATTTACCTTACACATCACCACTGTTAGAGGCAGAATAAGGGAAGAGAGTGACAAAAGTCTTCCAGTGTTTTCTTGCTGAGAGGTAAATGTGAAGACCGATATGACATGGGTTTGATAAATGTACACTTAATGTGAGCCAGGAGACATTTAGCTGAGCTAAGCATAAAGAATGGAAATAGGCTCATGGCAAAAAACCAGAACTTAAGCAACAAATCAGAGCACCTACAAATTTACAAGATAAATCTCAGTTGTGCAACATGGACAGAAGGTAAAATGTAAAGATGACAAGTTGTCTCATGGTGTTTTTTTCTGTTAACTGTTTAACTTTTGGCTCTTTTACTTGATCTCTGGTCACTTTGTTTCCTTTTTTGGATTCATGCTGCTTTCACCTGTGCGGCACCTTTTGATGCTTCTTCTTTTACTTTGATTAAAGTTACATTTGTTTCACTACCTGCCTGTCTGCCTTCTTTGACTCCTGCACTGGTACAAAATTGTGGTTTTAGACATAGACATAGACTTGATTAACCCCACACTGGAGAAATTCACATGTTACATGAAAATGTGAATTGGAGATATATTAGAAAAATAAAAATAGAAGAATAAATAAATAAGAAAAAATATTGTGCAAATAAAAAAGTTTAAAAAAAATATACAAGAGTAATTTGTACTATTTATAAGTGGTTGGTAAATACAGTAAAATACACTGTGAGATTTTTTCATATGCACACAAAGAGCAGTGGGAGCGATTATACATACACATATATTTTAGCAGGTATCTATTGTATGTGTGTTTTGCCCAGCCTGACGGGATGAAGGACCTGCATTAGTGCTCCGTCCTACAACATGGCTGGAACAGCTAAACAAGCTGCTCAGGGGATATGAGGTATTGTCCATAATGGATGTTAGCTTGGATAGCATCCTCCACTCACCCACCTCCTCTATAAAGTCGAGTGGACTGGCCAGGACAGAGCTGGCCCTCTTCACCTGTCTATTTAGTTGGCTCCGGCCCCTTTCCATGCTGCCATCTCCCCAGCAGACTACTGCATAAAAGATTGCAGAGACCATCACTGTGTCATAAAAGGTCCTTAGTAAAGACCTGCACACCCCAAAGTACTCAGCCTGCCAGGCAGATGGAGCCGACTTTGGTCCTTCTTGTGTAGAGCATGAGTGTTTTCTGACCAGTCCAGCTCACTGTTAAGGTGAACACCCAGCAATTTGTACCTGTCCATGACCTCGATGCTCAAACCAACAATGGGAGTTGGTTTTCTCTGGAACATCTCCTTCATCTTACTGGTGTTGATATGCAGGTGGTTGAATTCACACCAGATGACAAAGTCAGTGATGACCTTCACTACCCAGGACAGTAGGCAAACTGTAGGGGGTCAAGTATTGTGCTCACCAGGTGGCTGAGGAAGATCCTCTCCAGGGTCTACATCAGGCAGGAAGTTAACAACACAGGTCTGAAAATGATTAGGCTTCCTGGGGTGCACGATTTTTGGCACTGGACCCACACCAGAAAGTCTTCCAAAGGAGAGGGACCTTTTCCAGACTAAGGCTCAGATGAAACATGCGTGAGTCTGTACATGTATTCGTCATTCACCCTTACAAAAAGACTGAGCAAAGACCCCTGTAAAGGAATCACTTTAACTCTTCATATTATAGATTCAAGGAGCAATTTAGGTTCATATTGGCATGATAGTATCACACAGTTCCTGCAGATTTACTGGCTGCACATCCACGATATTCCACTCCACCACAGTTGCTCTACTGGACTGAGATCTGGTGACTGTTGAGGCCAAAAACCAGTTTGAGATGATGGGAGCTTTGTAACATGGTGTTGTCAAGCTGGAAGTAGCCATCAGAAGATGAGTACACTGTAGTTGTAAAGGGATGGAAATAGTCAGCAGTCAGCTCAAACTGTTTCTCCTCATCAAGGCATTTTGCCCCAGAGAACTGCCATTCACTGGATATTTTCTGTTTTTCAGACCACTCTCTGTAAACCCTAGAGAAGGACATGTGGGAAAATCCTAACTGATCAGCAGCTTTTGAGCAGACTGGTATGTCCGCCATCAACAACCATGCCACGTTTAAAGTCACAAAAATCCCCTTTCTCCCCCATTCTGATGCTCTGATTTGAAATTCAGCAAGTCATCTCGATTATGTCTACATGACTAATGCACTGAATTGTCGCTGCAGTCTAATTGGCTGATTAGATATTTGCATCAATGAGCAGTTGAACAGGTGTATCCAAGAAAGCAGCCAGTGAATGTATACCATGTCCCAAAAAGTTGATTCTGTTAATCTGGACGTAAAGTTTTCAGTGGGTGAAACATTTCGTCATTCATCCAGTTGACTTCTTCAGTCTTAGCTGACTGCATGTTTCCGCAACCTTATAAACAGTACATTTGCACAATGACTGAAACTAGCATCACTGGCAAACAATGGGCTATGAGGTCAGTTTCTGGATCATTTATATGGAGATTGTCATGACCATTGACCAATGATCAGAAGATAGGTACACTGTAGTCATAAAGGGAGGGACATGGTCAGCAACAATGCTCAAGCAGACCATGTCATTTAAATAATACTAAGTTGGTACTAAGGGGCTTAAAGATCAATGACCATTGATCAATGACCATGAGTACCATTCACAGAGAGTTGGGGAATGTCTGCAGTTACAGGATTGTAAGATGGTAAAAGATGTACCCTTAGGCCCCCTCCTCGATTCAGAGATGGTGTTTCCCTTTTCACATAAAAGGCCAGGATGTGTACATCCTCATCATTGAAAGAGTGTCAACTGGCCTTTTGGTCTGAATAGACTGCGGAGTCTTGGCCTGAAAAGTTAGCTCTTCTGCGTGCTGCCATCCGCGTAGCGTGGTTTCCCTAAATCCTCCTGGCACTTAACAGCATACACTATATTACTCTCTTTGTGCTGGGGGACCGGGCTCTTGGAGTGGACCAATTTTTGGCCCAGTGTTTTTTGGGGTCTGAAAGCCACAGAGATACAGTGTTTAGAGAAAATGAGTCTCAACTGTCCCGATGCTCCTGACACACAAAGCATCATTAAGGGTTTTCACTTAGGCAGCAGTTGATCTTCTCTCTTAGATCACCTGGAGCTTTGACAAATGTCCACCTGGGATAACCACACTTACAAAGGGCCTTCTTAATATGATGTTCTTCTGCTTCTCTGGCCATTTTATCTGTGGGGATGGTGTTCGCTGTGTGTTGAAGTGTCCTAATCACACCCAGTTTTTGCTCCAGTGTATATCTATATCTATATGTAAATGTGCAATAACACAAATGTGCAATAATCTTTCTGGCACCGTTGTATTTTTCACTCTGTTGTATATAGCATTTGTATTCTATTTTTATCCTATTGTATATTTTATTCTACTGTATATAGTATTCTATTTTTATTCTATTCTGTACAGTTGTGTACTGTATTTATTCTTATTTTATTTTATTCTAATTGTCCTTCATAACTTTT
Organism: Pelmatolapia mariae; assembly: GCF_036321145.2. Classification (NCBI taxonomy): domain Eukaryota; kingdom Metazoa; phylum Chordata; class Actinopteri; order Cichliformes; family Cichlidae; genus Pelmatolapia; species Pelmatolapia mariae. The sequence goes on along the minus strand of NC_086244.1, from coordinate 17,569,175 downwards.
GCACTGTCCACTTCCTGCTGTGACAAAACAAATTTCCCACGTGTGGGACTAATAAAGGTCATCTTATCTTATCTTATCTTATCTTAAACTGTGTCCATCGAGGGGTTATTTCTCATTGTCTGACGTCTGTTGGGTTGTCTGATCAGAATCCAGAGATGCTGTAAAGAAAGCTTTTCATCTTTCACTTTTTAACCAGAATGTAATGTGCCCTGCATAATGAAACACCATCTTGCAGTCTGTGAATGCACTAAAGTGTTTACCTTTGAACTTTCCACTCTCGAGCAGCGCTCCTGATTCGTCCAAAGAGAAAAACTCCTCAATAGAGACAAAGTTGTAGTCTACCCCTGAGATTTCCCCCTCTCTGGGCTGTCTGGTTGTACCTAGGAGAGAAGAAAAACCCCCCCCAAATTATTATGTCATACATCAGCGTCACAGGGCTCAATACACCATCAGTTCTGACATGGATGATGTATCAGTTAATCAAGACCCTTTCCTCTCGTCAGTGGTCATCAATCTGAGTTCAGTGTTGGAAAAAAAAATGCAAATCAGCAGGTTATAAATAGCCTAGGATTACATAAGTTTGACAAAATAGATGAAATATGAAACAAACCTATCGCTCTATACAAGATTAATTTTACTGGTTAATTCAGAGCAGTGTCAAAAATTGCCTAAAAGGTAGAAATGGAGAGAAACTACAACATGCATTGATAATTACAACCAGACGGACATTTGCAGATTGCAAATCAATGCAAATTTGCATTGATGCAGCTCTGCACCAAAATGTAACACCGCTTCTAATTCACCACTAAGTTTCGTGAAATTTGGCAGGGTGGATTTCTCTTGTTAGGAAACAAATACACAAACAACTCTAAGCCCCAAACTGTGCGCTGGCTCTCTCCTTGGCAGAGAAATAACCAAGTTGGCTATTTTTTTTTTTTTTTTTTAATAAAAGGATTTCCATTTTGTTGTAAAAGCAGCCCAAGGTGAACAGAGCGTCCACAAACCAAACTTTACCCTTTGGTATGAAAAGCACAATGATGACAAAAGGCATTTACCAAGGCCTCTTTATTATAAACAGATCAATAAGAACCGAATTAAACATTAATGAGGCACTGAGAAAGTCTTAAAGCCGCTCTATCACCATTGTGAAGATGGAGCACTCAGATGATCAATGGTCTGTCATCATAATTGATTCACATTGACCTTGGCCTGGAAGAGAACGGTGAGTTCAAGCCATGGCAGCAAAAGCATCCTGCGTCTTTGTGGGATCACTGAGGTAACGCTCTGTGCGTGATGTATTTTAACCCCAATGCCAAATCTCCAACCAATTAAACACAAGTACAGACATGTGGTGTGAAAAATATCACACCACACACCACAAAATTATCTTTCGCAAATCCAGTGGAGTAATTTTAATTTGCAAATTGAACACTGTGGCACCCATACTGACCTTGAAACAAGTCATTCATTTCCCAAGACAAAAAAAAAATCCAAACAAAAAAAATCCCCCACCAAAGCCAAACTAAGGACAAATCTCTGTCCTTCTCCTAGAGGACCATATATGATGTCTGTGGATCCAGCAGGAGGGAGTCATACCCAGCTACCCTATAAAACCCATGATTAATGCACTGCTGTCCTGGGAGCAGCTCTCGCAGCCACAATGACACATACAGGACTTTATGCACACAAGTGCACACAGAGCCCCACAATGAGCCCTCACAAACACTGCAGCCAATTCACCCATGCAGTCACGGAGGCACCACACATTAGAGAGCATGAGGAATCTCCATCAGCCTGACCTGCTCTTTCTGAAGCGTAAAATGTATCTAAAAGTAACCTATGATGCTCCTCATTATTTACTGTCACATAACTACTGTTATACCGGCAGGCTCTCACATCAAACATGGAAAAAGTTTAAAATTATGAGTTCCAAGTATGTATAGGAAATCCTGGGTTTCAGACCGCTCTAAGCACTTGGCTTTAGACATATTCAAGGTTAATAATTTTAATTTGGTCATCTGACATTAAATCATCAGCCCCACCCATCCATCTTCTGTTTCCAGGGGCAACCAATCAGAAGAAAGCCTGCCTCAAAGGGAGGGGGGCTTAAAGGCAGGGGAGCTAATCAAGACAAGGGATGAAATGAGAGGCTGAACCAAAGCACAGTATCACATGAAAACTGATTTTTTTTTTTAAACTGTGCATGCAAAGCTGCTGTAATATAGTACAAAAACAATAATATGCAGAACAGGTCAACTGTAGCATAAAGGCTACTGGCAAACAGAGACAGTCAATGTAGCTCGTACTGAAAACATCACCTACCTCACTGCTATAGTTATTATTAAACTCAGCTTAAGTCATAAGTCAACTTGAGAGTTATCTTGGTAGTATGTGAGCTCAGGTTAAGCCTGAGAGAGAAAAGAAATCAGGTTTGCCCACAAAAAAAACAAAAACAACTTTTAAACAGGATTTATTTTTAAACCGCCCCACAGAGCTGATAAATCTTTGTTACTGATCTTCTCTTCTGAAGCTACAATCACAAGGACCAGAATTACCCAGAGTCAAAAGTCAAATTTCAGCCACAAATTACCTACTATACTTTGTCAGCAACTGAGGTTCCAAGATAATATTAGTCCAGTGTGATGCAGCATCACTGTGATTTGGGTTTGTTTTTTACATTCCCTACACCTTTTCTTTTTCATCTTTCCTACAAGCTGGTTTACAAGCAGACTAGCTAAAACAGCTTGTTTCTAACTGAGGATGAGCAAAGACAAGTATAAGATAAATATAAGGATTATTTCAAACTGTGAGCCATACAAAGCTACTGTCATGTAGTGCAAAAATTACAATATGGAGTTGGAAATTGGCACAATAGGTCCCTTTTAATAAACAGTATATGCTCAAATCACTCAAAAACTCTGATGCACTTCTTTAATATTATATCGGTTTGGTTTCATGCCTGTTGGGCTAGCCTCTTTTTTTGTGTTATACTTCCACATGTTGAGTTTTCCAGTATGTGGCTTACTGTCTATGATGGCTTGAGATGGACATTTTCTCCAGTGAAGTCTGACGCTCCAGTCCCAGCTTATTAGGAAACTGTCGACCATGTTTAAAGTAGATGAGAAGGGCTGATGTGATGCATTATCTGTAACATATCAGGGTGGGTCTTGCACCTCTGGTTTCTAAAAATGGCAACAGAAAAAAAAGCCCTATTCTTAGATGCTTTTCTTTTTTTTAAAAAAAAAATTAGCAGTTTCTTTTACTAATTAAAGATTTGATTGCAAATCTCCTGATGGCATCTGACATGTCTATGATTCTTCTCCTCCCCTCAGGACACACAGCATCGCTCCAGCTGATATGGTGAGAGTCACAGATTCATTATCTATGCACCCTCCTCGGAGACATATATGACATGTCAGCGGGGAGACAGGATGGATTATTGACATCTTCTTTCCCGCCTGTCCCCGTAGAAGCGGCGCTCTGATCCTCGGGGGACGGGGCGAGGGAGGGATTGAAGAGGTAATTACACAGAACTCTGTATCAACACCCAGAGAGAGCTGTCTGCCAAGATCACTGCACACAAATAGCCAACAATAAATCCTACAGTTGTAAAGGGCACAGAGAGTCTGGGTGACATGCTGGAGCAAGCATATTAGAATAACTAAATGATGATGTTTCTTATCTCTGACTCACTCAGAAGACAATTATAAAAGTCTTTTATGGAGGAGAAAGAGAAACAGCCAGCCTTGATACCGTGACATTGGTTCTGAATCATCCAAGGGCACATGTGCAAATGCGATGACAGAAATATGGATGGGAAAGTTGAGGAGGGTCATGTAAATTCTGCAAAGCATGAATACAGAACAAAATAACGGGAATGAAAAGACAAAAAAGAACAATCTGTATAAAAGAACAGAACACAGGGTGCAGGATTGTTTATTGAGCATGTACCTGTTCTCCAAAGCTACACAGCGATCATCCTCTCTGTACACACAGGGCTATTAGACTGCAGCCGGCCACCCCTCCACTTTGGCACTGATAGACATTTGCTTTTAATTTAATTCCACCTCAGAATTATTGATACAGTAGCCTGGATTTACTTAGTTCTGCAATTCATTTCCATTTTTATGCACTGTCCTCTTGACTGAGCCTTTGTAATGTTATTTCTTACATCAGTGCCAACTTGAATATCAGAGAACATTGTCTCATCAAAAGAGTTTAAGGACTGAAATAGCTCATTGGTACTGAGCACAGTTTCCAGGGAAGAACTATCTACACATAAAAAAGCGAATCAAAACTGAGGTCTTCTCGTACCATCTTTGCTTCCCTACGGCAAACACGTTTTTAAAACCTGAACTGAGGCTAATTACTCATTGTATTAGATAATTCAAGGAGGTGTTGGAGGGAGCAGTAGGAGCATGCACATGATCCTGAAGGGGGCCACAATGAGCCACTGATGAAAACTCTTCAGCTTTAAGTTCCTGTTAAACACAGCTGCCTACTTGTACAAAAAACAACAAAAAGGAAGAAAATTCAGCTTCTACGTATCTACAAGTGATCAAATTTGAAATGTGATCATTTCGGAGATGCTTGTGCTGCTATAAGCATGAGATGAACAGCATCTTTGTGGTGTCATCTTCAGCAGGTCAGGGGATTGCACTTGCAGGGGCTGAGTCTGCTTTATTGTCACTCTTACTAAAATAAAGCACCCAGGGATGGGAGGTATTTTGCCAAGTTTGGATCCTCTGGACTGCTTCAAGTGATAAATCAATATCTAATCAATATGAATGTATAGGTATACATATATGAATCCTCTGTTTTCTCAAACTAACGTGTGAAATCGTCTAACAACCATTTATCTCATTTTGTATATAAAGATCCCCCCCTTATCGATACCATTCTCATTACAAAACAGCTGAAAGACTTAATGTTAATTTGGGCGATTCAGTCCCTGAGCAGCTGCTCGTGTAGATGCATGGCTAAGTAATGAGGGAGTGTGGCTAAAATTGCAATTACACTGTAATGACAATAAGCATGCGGTATCCTGAGAGATGCAGTTTAAACTCTTTTACACACTTCTCAACCGCTCCTTGTTCTGTCAGCGAGTGCGTCATGTGGTGCGGGGGCAGATTGTCCCACATGACCTACTTCGTGGACTAAAGGAGAGATTAGCAACAAAACTCCACACTGCCACGACAAGGTTAACAATACTGACACACGAGGTGGGTTGTATATTTAACACTACCACCTGAAAAAAAGAAGAAAAAAAGCCCCCCAGCAACAACAACAACAACAAAAAAGATATTATTAAAGAAAGCCAGGAAAATACAACAAAACACAAAGCTTCTCTGATAAAACTCTACTCAGCTGTTATATCCTCTGGCCGTTTCCAGTGACGTCATATTACAGAGGATTAAGATAGCAACAGATGCACTACAACTAGCTGCCTTTGGCTGCCATTGTGCTTGATTTTAGTCATAGGCATCAAAATGAAACGGCGTTTGCAGACCACAGGCTTGATTTTCAGGACATGATGCATGATGCATGATGTTAAGCATGAATAGAATTAGATATCCCACCAAACAAACGGTCAAACAGCTTATGGATGTGGATTGTAAACATGAGACTACCACTCAGGAAAAGGCTCAGTGTTGTGACAATACAAATGGTTGCTGTTACAGTTCAGTCAGCTTTACCAAAAGCTGATTTAAAATATATTTATTTCTCATATGCCAAAGTTTAATATTTCATAAAAAAATCACTACATACAAATATACACTGACACAAGAAAGTGATGAAAACAATTCTGCTGGCTCAAATGCTAATTAACACCATCATGTTTACATGGCAGGAACAATGAGACTGGTGTAAAAACAAAATATTAGCAACTAATAAAACAGACATGCCCTTATAAATCAGCATTTTCATTTAATTCAGTACAATTTCATTGACATGAACTGAATACAGTTCAGTGAAATAAAACTGAATTACGCCTGGAGACAATACATTTATTATTAGGGCATACCACATGGTAGCATCAGGACACAGGTGATGAAACTGCAGTAGACAAGATAAGATATACAAAGGCAAGATACATACAGGAATACTGGATATAAAGATAAGAAGTGAAACCCAGGAGAGGACTTACAAGGTACAGCACGGAGGTAGAGGTTCTCTCTGATGACCTGCTGAAGTTGGCTGTCCACTGATCCGGGTGTGAAGCACTTACTCAGATACAACCTGAGGTCCTTACACAATGTGGGGCCTGAGGGAAGGGCAAATAAAACAAGTTTGGCATAGAGATGAGGAAGGAGAGAGAAAGAGAAATAAATCAGCTCAGTAAGCATAAACAGTAGGATGATGCATGCTTAAATTTATCTAAAGCACTAATCTTTACTCCTGACAAGTTGGATTTAACACCAGTACTTTACAGCCTGCTGATGTCTCTATATCACTTCACAGTAGCTCCTGAGAATTAAACGTGCCTGTCCAAGTTCCTCGTGCATATACCTACAACAGCCTACTGAGGTTAATTGTTCCAGACGCAACGGTAGAGGCTGTCACCAGAGGAGGCAGAGCCGATCAACACAGCGGGGCTTCGTTTCCTCTCTGATCTCTTAATATTGTCTCGCGTGCTTTACGGCCTTTGATGGCAGGCCGCGTGCTGTTATGGATGGACTGAGCGTGTCTCCTGTTTGTCACTCTGACAGACGACCATTCTGTCAGTGCTTCCCCTGAAGGCTGTCGCCGAGCCATCCACACTCCTGTCACCCCCTATCCATACTGGCTGTTACAGTGGTTCTGCCGAGGAGCAGGCAGAATTTACAGAGGGCTATTTAAAAAAAAAAAGGATCAGTGATATAACTTTATTAGTGGAGGCAGCATGTACATATGACTGGTCACATATGGCTGCTGCCTGTAAAGGGAAATGAATCTAGCCTGCCGCCCTTTGGGAGAAATGGCGGCTTTGTTCGTGATGTTACGAAACAGCTGCTATTTTCTAGTCTGCTGAAGAGCAAAATTCAAATCTGAACTGAATGAACTGACAATGTTTAAGCATATGTCTGAAGCCAGGGATAACAGCAATGCAAAGAAGATTTTCTGGAGCTTTGCTGTCATCAGAACCAGAGAATGAAATTTTAAAGTTGGGTATTTTTGATTTGTGTGGCATCACTGCTCTTTGTTTTCTCTCTGCAGCATTAATGCTTGCTTCCTCTCGGGAATGTAGCCTGATGTCAGTATTCCGAGGCAGGAGCAGAGGGAGTTGTAGTAGTAGGAGTAGCAGAGGAGGTGTGGTACAGAAACCCAGAGCATCAGATCATCCATCACTGTCCACACCACATGCAGTCAAGCTGCACAGAGAGGACCAGGCAGACTTCAGAAATGATAATGGATCTACCGGTAGCAGAGCGACTAGGAGCAAAGGTCCCCATTTACGCCCATGTGGCCAAATCGGCCATCAATCTAGCGAGCAAGGCCATCGCGAGGTGCAGTCAGGTGACACTTTGGTGACATATCGTTCTGTCCGCAGCCGACAAAGACATCCGTTCCCCCAGCCCCCTGTTCTAAACATCAAGGCCCCACTACGAGTGACAGGCAACTCGATTGCCACACTCTTGTCATGTGTCATCAAACATTTTGAACTCCTACCCACATGTTAACCAGTCCTCTCAACATAATTGACAAGTACAAATCAGCAGAGCAGAACGCTACAGACTGACGATTTGGAGTGTGAGAGCTCGGGGGAGGGAGGGTGTTATTGTGCAGGAATATCATGGATGACAGCTTGGAAGCAAGTGTAGCAGATTGTTTGGGTGTAGACAGATGAAACAAGTGCAATGGCGTGCAAGATAAACAGTGATAAGTCACTGTAAACTGTCTACAGTAAGAGTGTGGGAATTTCAGATTAAGAATTAAGATATGTGAAGGGCTTTACCAGAAACAAAGCAGACCTGTGTTCACACATTTCATCGCCTGTGTGCCCATAATTTGCTCATCTATTTAAATGAGTTGCAGACTAATGTGTTGGCTGTTTTGGGTGCTGAGTCATACCTGGTGACACAGTTTTGATGCGGATAGGATGGAGGCAAGAGTTGAGGATACCACGGACATCTCCTAATGTCATCCCTAAAACTGGTGTTCCCCCAATCTCTAGGATGATGTCACCCACAGTGAGGCCACCACCCGGGGCTGATGTGACAAAGGGAAACTCTCCATAATCTGCTCCTCCACCGATGGCGATCCCGAGCTCTCCCGATGAACCTTGCAGAGGTACAAAGCTGTCTAGCACCTTTGAACGCCAGTGCAGCTTCTTCACCGCCGACTTAGACATGGCAAATGAACTGTTGAGAAAAGGAAACGGGTGTTTAGAAAGCGAGCAGAAGGTGTCAGACAATAAAAAAAAGGAGGGGAAAAAGTATCGGTTACATAACAAGGAAGAGAAAGAACCTGTGACTTCATGTTATTTAACCTTTGTCAGGTTGCAGATGCCTACTGCCTGTGGAGTTGCTGTGTTTCACATCAGAGAGTCATGAATAATTCTAGCGTCACAGGTTAGGATGGCAGCTTGAAAGTCAAGAACAAGACAACATGGAAAATGTGTCTATGTTTTATGCAAACATACAACAACACAACAGCCAAATGACTGTCCAGTCAAAAGACTGAGAGAAACTTTCCCTCATGCTCACTGTGCTCTTGGCTGACGTTTTGTTTATGTGTAAACAGGCAGCACGGCCATGAGCGCACAGCCACAGTCACATGGGAAAATCGAGTGTGAGTTTGATGGAGGTATGAGAATCCATTTTCACATACTTGTCTTTATCCATATGTTTTCTAGACAATCAATAACCAACGCAATTTATTTTCCCATGGATAGAGTCTCCTGCGCTCTGCTAGGGTGATGTTTTGTCCACTAATGGCAGCTGGTTACATTAAAGAAGAGAAATAATAAGGCAAAGCTGTACTGAAATACAGTTTTGGGTTGTTATTTTTTTGTTAAAACACATTTCCTGGAGAGCAGCTGTGTGTTGGGGTGGGGTGGAAGGGTGCAGGAGGATGTAGCTGGCACGGTGAAGATTTGTTTGAGCCGTCCCTGATGTGACAGCTGCACTGCCAGAGAACAGACAATGTTCCTCTGACATTATCAGAGCAGCGTTGTCACCTTAACACACGGTAAGACGGAGCCACACAAGGCACTATATCACAATCAAAAAGACAAACACAACGTGTGGAATAAAAGCTTTAGAAGTGCTGGCAGGCAGATTTAATTTCCTTTGGGCAGCGTTTGGCAGGCTTTTGCCCTCAGTTTCCAGTCTTTTTGCTAAGTTAAGCTACCTACCCCCCGGCTCAGGCTTCATAATTACCATAGCAACATGATGGTGATATCAATCTTCTCATCAAACACATATTTCTTACTTACTTTGGAACACCTCCACTAAGTCAATTTTGCTTAAATACAATATCCCAAATGGATACTACTGATTTCCACTTCCAGTGTGGCCAGGAAATAAGCCATTACACTTCACTTCACCAAGATGCAATCCTCTTAAAAGGCTGTGGTGACCCCTGGCTAGGCAGGGTTAACATGCACAGCACCAGACCCAGAGCTAGTAGGGAGGCCCTAGGGTCCTCGGACCCAACAGACCTAATAAGTCTGCTTCAAAGAGTGAGAGAAGGACAGGATATTTCTAATCCTTTCCAGCTGACTGGCAAATCGACTTGCAGATCTGACAGAGATCCTCTTCCATCCTCTGCTGCTGCTCAGTTAAAGAAGGGAGGTCCCTGGTGTGGTTTTTTTTTTTTTTTTTATAAGATTGAATTATAAAAAACAGAACCATGAAACCCAGAAATACAGATGGGTTGTTTGTTTTTTTGCAGTGCACTCAGTGAGTAATAGGAGAGGAGAGAAAAAGGGAAAAGCAGAGGTCAGATGGAGATCGAGAGGCGCCACACTGCCTGAGGGTTGGCGTAGGACTCACTTATTTGACCTTGCAGGACTTCAGCTCAGGCGACATGAGTCAAAACTAGAGAAATAGTTGAACCCCAAAACACACAATTCTTTCTAGAACAACAGCCTGTCACTGTTGTTCAAGCACACTTGAATTAAACACAATCAAACAAGTAGCGCTGTTTACGCCGGCATATTTCAGCCTGAAATTATGCTTATCGCTTCAGTCTTGCCAAACAGTGCCCCCAGTCCCTCTCTCTACCCCACTGTGAAACCTTCTGCAGCTACACTGTCGACCTGCTTCTCCGAAGTCAGCCAGCCATCCGCCCACACAGAAAACACAGCAATACAGCGTGCATTAAGGGTGGCGTGAGGCCAGAATACAAACAAAAGCAACTTTTTCCATTTAATCATATTGTACACAACATCTGCATCGGCCCTGAATAATAAGTCTATAAGCCGTTGGTCTTTTCATGCTTTATCTAAAGATTTCTGGGAACTTCTCAACAGTAAAGATTAAAAAGCTTAAAATAAAACCACTCATAGGTATAGAGCATTATTCTGTTGGAACTACACAGTTGCATTGTGTTTCTGCCTAACGTGTGTTGCCTGAGATGTAGTTGTTGTCTTGACCTCCTGCGTCTGATGGGGGTTTAATGAGCCACAGCCTGTCAGGTTGTTGAAGCCTGACTCGTCCCGCTGCAGACACACACTCTGACACTCTCTCTCTCTCCCTGCTGTTGGTGTTGACACTACAAACTGGCCCTGCACGCTCATCTTACCATGTTCATTAAAAACACATTGTCATCAAGGCTGGGGAGGAGCAAGGGCTACTGACTCTACACAGTGATCTTATTGTCTTAGATTTAATACATTACTAAGAAATCATTTGTTTGCATTTAATATAATTTTGAATGTGATGATCTTACCTGTAATTGTATAAATCAATTACTCCACATAGCTGAAAATTAAGCTAATACAGGAGTGGCATGAATTGCAATTCCTTGAATGGCAAGTTTTTAAAAACTGAAAGAAGAAGAAAGAACCAATCTACATGGACTTCCATGTTAAAATAAACTATAGAGCAGAAATTTCATTTTGTCTCCATAGCTAATTTCCACCTTCATGTCAACTGTAATGACTGATTTCTTTTCCTTTTTTAAATTACTGACTTGTTTAAACTGTGTTAAGTGATAAGGTTTAAAGCCACAGCTGGATGTTAACTAGGCTGCTAGCAGTGCAATAATGGTCTCCCAAAGACTGTATATAAACGATGAATGTAGCTTCTGGGTCTAAATGTGAAGCCTGTGTGGAAGTTTTTTACACCTGGATTATCTCTAATGACCACTAGTTGCACAAAGAAGTCTGCATGCATGGACTCCTATGGAAAAAATAGTCCTCAGCTCAGTAAGCACTTTCCTAATGAGTTTGGCATAGTACGCTATGATGCTCATTTTGATGGATTTGATCGGCAAATGGCTACTATATGAGCATGCGGTGGCAAAATGGGACTTTACAAACCAACAGATGTTATCAATGCAACTTCGTCCATGTTTTATACAGTCTGCAGTGCCACCTCAGCAACATCCAGGAAGTTGTTTCTCCAGTTTTAGTGTGTTAAATTCTAGCAGTTTATATGTATGTTGTTTAGCATTAATTAACAGATAGCAGTTGCCAAGCATTAACCAGTAACTTAGCATTCCACTTTCTGATTCACATCTATTTATTTTTGGTTCCAAAAATCCAAGATGGCAATGACCATAATGCTACAAAATAGGCTTCAAAAGGAGAACACAACCCAAAAGGTGATATGGCCTATAGCCTATTGTATGAAAACATGAATGAATTTTCTGAAATACTAATTAGATTTTGTGTCGTATGAAATTTCCTTTGATCAAAATCGCAATACGTGACTGCTTGAACTGATTATGAGATGAAAATGATGAGCTCTTAATCATCCTCTCATGCTGATTCAAAACAAACCTAAAAATATGCAGCTATGCTAGAAGCAATGTGACTGTGTTTTAAGCTAAAGTTAGCCACATGCTCCCAATAAGAATGGCAACATGCTGAGAGATAACAGCTGTAGTTTCTACCTTGTTCTTGATCTTATCAACCATCTTATGAAATAAAGAGCAGTAAAAGGGATCCCAGCAGCCTTGCAAGGATTTGGGCCCAAACCATAAATACAGGACTAATTGAAATATTAGTTTTAAGATGTCGACAAATAAAAAGTGAATCACTAAATTCTAAGGAGTTCGAAAAGAGAGTGACTGGACTTCATTAAGTTGCTTGAATGAAACTTAAAGAAGTCCAGCCGTTTTCTTTCCAAGCTCCTTAGACTACCATAAGCTGGATGCACAGGCGTGTCAGACATGTATCACTAAAGTTGTAAGACTAATGAAGCTCATCCTGTGGAAACATAAATCTGTGTACTTAATGCCAAATCAATCAAGAGGTACACTATAAGGAAACAGGAACCAAGTTACCTTCACGTTACACCTACTGGAGCTGCTTGGACATGGAAACCTATGCTAGGAAGCACCCGGTGCGCAGTTTTTGTGCTGATGTTAATGTCAGAGGAAGTTTGGAATTGATGTCAAAGGTCTGCTACTTCAAGACTCATGCTTCGACTTTGCAATAACACCACTTAGTAACTCATGGACTATCTATGAGGAAAGAAATTTCACAAACTGGTTGCAGCAGCGACATTCTTTAAAATAATCATTGACAAAATTTTGTGGAGGCAGACATGGCATGGCATGGCTAGGTGTTTGATTTTGATTTGTACTTGATTTTATACATTTTATTTTTATACAATGGAACTAAAAACACCTGAATTCAAAGATTAAGAGGTGTGGTCCAATGCTTTTGTCAATATAGTATCTTTCCACTATGAAACACATCAAATAGTGACATGGAAGACAGTAGGATTCATCCACTGGGAGCTATAATTGCCTGTACATAATTTAATAGCAATTCATTACACAGTTATGAGCTTAATATGGACCAAAGTAATTGCCCCACTAGCACTGCTATAAGTAAAGCCATTCTGAGAGCATGAATTACATGGACTGAACAATATGCAGGGTCACGGATATCTAAACCTATAAAAAGAATGCTCTATAGAGATTCCTGACCTTTAGGTCAGAAAAGAGCTGACCAATACATATCCTGTTTCACTGACTTCCTCTGCACCAGTGAGGATCTCTATAGTTTGCAACCTCTGCCTTTCAGTGTAATTTCAACCCCCACAGTGATCTGTCAGGGGCAAAACACACAACTCCTTGATTTAGTCTATTCTTAGTGCCCATTTTTTTCTCATCATATCTGTTTATTCAGAAACTACAGTGCATATGCTAGAGGCTATGAGTCAGTGTCTAACACAAACAGCTGTGCCACACAGAGATTTCTGTATGAAAATGTCTTTTTGCCCTGAACTACATGAGCACTCATTATCCACAGAACATTCGTCGTTCTTAGCTAATTAACCACAATAGTTATTTTTCCAATAAAAGAAAGTCAAAGTGCACTTTAAGCCTCATCACAATATAATAATACCTTCTGAAACAACAGTGCAAAAAGCTGCATTTATAGGTAACAAAATCCTTTACAGTGATTAGTCTAAAAGGCCATTTTACCCCTGGCAGTTCATAGTCATGACCAGAATATTTTTATTACAGGACAAATTAACTTAGCGGTTATTTCAGGTTGGATCTCGAGGGTGTTAATTTATTAAAGTTACAGAGATGAGTTTTGCCATGGAGCTCAATAATTCAAAGTCAACTTGAAGCAACGAAGCAAGGACAAGAGGGAATAGCACTTGACATTGGGCCGGACGATGTCTTGAAAGACCTTCAAGAAGAAAAAAAACCCCCACAGGTGTAAGCAAAACACATCAGTTAAGACGAGTGAATAATTGAATTGCTCGGTAAAAAGTGTCTCTGGTGAGGCTAGCAAAACAAGAACATCTTGTCGTGACAGATTTATCCAGCAGGGCGAAGCCAGGGTGCACAGACTTCCATTCAAAACAGCACTTAAAACAGTTTTATTGACCACACAGCTGTTAGCAATGAATTTAACCTTCGTTTTGACACCTCAACACCTATTCTCAAGGTCTGCCTGTATCGATAATAGAGGTCCAGCTTTATGGGGAAAGCAGCGACTGTCAGCTCTCGTGATTCTCCACATGTTCCTGATGTCTATCTAGATGCCGGCCCTCATCCCCATCAAAGCCGTCTCTCAGCTTGTAGATCACTCTCTGACATAATCGGCTTTGACAAAAGCAGAGTTTGTTCAACTTCTTCCAAAGATGAGAAACTTTTAACGCAATCAGCGTTTGGCCTCTGAGTTGTTGCTCTAATCAAACGCTGCTCTCCCCAGTTTAATCATCTCATTTTAAATCTTCGCGTCACTAATTGTTGTCCTGCTGCTTCACGAAGCAGCAGAACTAGTATGCGCTCATAAAAGCTTCTTGGTTGCTTTGACTTGGTGGAGACACGCTTGCTCTGCTGTCCACATTTTGTTGCAGCTCTAAATGGAGCCTCCGGTAATGAAATTAGCCTGGGCAATTAGCTCAGCTACAATGCTCTTTGAATTTATGTAAGCTTATTTTGTATTTCATGCATGCTCACTGAAATGCAAGGCGACGAACAGTTGTCTTTCCTAAATGTAAATTCTGGTGGATATTGATGAACTGACTTTGTGTTTTGTCAGCTAGAATGTGACCAGCATGCCTAAGTGCTCCATTTGTTGGTCTCTGTGCAAATGCTTGCAATGAATAAACAAAACAAAACAACAAAACAATAAGAGAGGGTTTGTTAGTTTTTATACAACTCCGCATAAGCCAGTCAGCATGACTGTGCATTACATAATAATTACTGACCAACAACACTATTGCTGCACATCAAACCTTTGAAACGGCAATAATAAATGTCCACTGACATTCATGACACTACGTGACACTGAAGCAGAAACAGTGTTTTTACTATTGCTGATTAGATAATCCTGAGAAGGTACAGTAAACAGATGAAAAAGGAACAAAGTCAAATCATTTTTGATTCTTGTTTCAAAAGTGTTAGGATTTCCTGCTAATTTATTTCTCATCACTTTAAATTGAATTAAGTGTTACATAAATTATTTTCATAATCATTTAATCTCCTGCTTATTTTTCCAATGATTGCATCAACTTCTAAATCTGTAAAATGTAAAAACAACAACAAAGGCCCAAACCAGGGCCTAAAAGGCCTAAACCAAAAGATATTTCAGTCAGACAGCAGCTCTAGTTAGTGTTCAACATCAAAGCTCCAAGCTCAACACCTCCTAATACACTCACTGCCACTTTATTAGGTATACTTGTAATATCAAATGAATGAATTAGCTAATCACAAGGCACCAACTGAATGCACTTAGGCAGACCTAATAATGTTATGAAGTTCGAAGTGAGCATCAGAGTGAGGAAGATTTAAAGGACTTAAAAGTGGTGTGGTTATTGCCAGATGGGCTGGTCTGAGTATTTCAGCAATTGCTGATCTACTTGGATTTTTTCCACATATCCATTTCTGGGTTGGGATTTTTGAAAAAGAGAAAATATCCAGTAAGCAGCAGTTCTCTGGGTGAAAATGCCTTGTTTATGTCAGAGGTTAGAGGACAATGGCCAGACTGCCTCAAGCTAATAGGCAACAGTAACCACTCAGTAAAACCAAGGTATGCAGAAGACATCGCTGAACACACGTCAAACTGTGAAGCAGATGGGCTAAAGGGGCACTAGACCACATCAGGTGCAACTCCTGCGAGCTACGAGGTGGAAACCAAGACTACAGTTCATATGGGCTCACAGAAAATTGTACAAAAAAGATTGGGCAAATGTTGCCAGATCTGATGAGCCTCACTTTATGCTGTGACATTCAGATGATGGGGTAAAGATTTGTTATAAACAGCATAAAAGCATCCTGATTTCTATCAGTTTTTCAGGATTTTGGTTGTAGAATATTGTAGGAGATTATTTTTTGGCACACTCTGGGCCCTTAGTACCAGTTCAGCATCATTTAAATGCCACAGCCCACCTGAGTACTAATACTGGACATGTTCATCCCTTTATGGAGAAAGTGCCTTCTGACAACTGCTTCCAGTAGGATAAGAAGTCACGTGTCACAAATCTCAGATGATCTAAAACTGATTTCTTGAACATGACAATGAATCCCCTTTACTCAAATGGCATCCACAGTCACCAGATCTCAATCCAATAGACCACCTTTGGGATGTGGTGAAACGGGAGATTACAGTATAATCATGGATGTGCAGCTGACAAATCTGTAGCAACTGTTTGATGCTATCATGTCAATAAGAGCCCAAATCTCTGAGGAACGTTTCCAGCATTCCTCATCCTGGAGACTACAGGTTAGAGAGTTAATTAGCAGGTTAAAAGGAAACGGTTATCAGAATGCAAAGAACACAGCCATGATTGTCCATGTGTTTTAGATTTATTTTACTTTATATCTAAAGTATTTTAACTAAACGAGTGATTGAGACACATTGACTAATTCGTTCTGACGAGATAAAATAAGGTTACACTAAATGACGAACTTAAAAATATACACATTCTACTCAGAAGAACAAAATTAACTCACCTAAGCTGCCGTCACATATGGGAGTAAAAAGAGTGAGTGCAGTCCTTATATAATGTGAGCAGGTGAATTCAGTTGAGCAACAAAGGAACACAGGAGCCAATCAGTAGTGAGGAAACCAGGACAGGAAGTGAGGTAAGGGAGGTGAGGTGTGGATGAGTGAGGAAAAGAACAAATGAAGTAAGACTCTTTGCTACAGGTGGATTCTGGAGTCAAAACAGTAGCACTGACATGTTAAAGGAAGACGTGTAACATTTGTAGCTATGCATTACTACTGTATACAAAAGGGTGACAAATAAAACCCAATATAATGTGTGAGGTATGAGGTATTTGGCCTTCAAGCAGCACCAGAACAGCTTCAGAACTCCCTCGACTGATTCTTCAGGAGATGTAAATGAAAGCCTTTGTGAATCATTCTTCCAAAAATATTTCCTCATTGGTGTTTTGATGGTGGTGGCGGAGGGACACATCAGTTCAAAATTTTCCATAGGTGTTCACTCGGGTTAAGATCTGGTGACAGCGAAGGCCATAGCATTGATTGATCCACATCATTTTCATAATCATTAAGTCCCTCAGTGACCCCTTGTGCCTTTTTATGGATATATATTGATTTGTACTGGCCCTCCCACTAGAGGTACATGTGAACCCAAACCATCCAAGTATTATTATACATCCCATTGCATAACAGAGCCAGATCCTCTCACTGTGGGTCAGGAGTTCAAGGTTTTCCTTGACTGAGTGACCCTACTCTGCATAGTTTCTGATTACTTTTCTCCCGATTGACTTATTGATTACTCACCTAATCATTTATGTTCTAAATGAAAAGAGTTTGGTCTTTTGAGCCCACCAAAAAAGCTATTTGATGTTTTTTATGTTCAGCTTACGACACCTGTGATGTTTTTCACCATTTGCCTGTTGTTTAATTGACATTTTGATTGGAGTTTAAATTTGGTTTTAAAATAATTTATTCATTCCATCCATAGGGGCAACAGTTTTAGCAGAGATCCCTAGATCTCCCTCTCCCTGGCCATCTCCTCTAGCTCTTCTAGGGGGACGCAAGGCAAACCAAACCAACCAGGAGGTGAGTCTGCCCTGTCACCTTGTTCCTTTAATGCCTTACTTAGGGAAGTCAAGGAGGCATCTTAGCCAGATGGCTGGACCACCTCAACTAGCTCCTTTTGATGTGGTAAAAGAGCAGCTCATAATTAATAAATTGATTATCATTATTAATTTTTAGCTCAGTCTTTATGAACTAACTCACATTGTTTAAAGCATCATTCCAGGGTTACACCTAACTATTAATGATTGGTTTGTTTGGACTTATTGATAAGTCTTTTTGTCCTAAACTAGCCTCATTGTGACAAAGTCCATAATGACTTCCTAAATCACACAAGATAAAGAGTTTGAACCAAACCAGAGAATATTTTAGTCTTTAAAATAACAACTGATAAATTTTCAGCAAATCCATTTATTTCTAACATTTCTGGCATTCATTCTGAAAAGAGCCCAGAATGCATCTTGAAACATTTATCTTGGAAGTTGAGAAATAAAAGGGTATTTAGTGAAAAATTAGGTACCAGTGAAGAAAACAAAACCTTCAGCTGAACCCATCCCACACACTGAGCACTATAAGCTCATCTGTTCCCTCTAACCTGTGGTGAGGCACACTGCTCTTAATCTTGCAGCATCCTCCCAGGAGGTGTTGGAGGTCAGCCAAGTAAAGCATCTTAAATAACCAGTGACCTTAAATTCATGCGACTGGTGGAGTGGCAGACAGATGGAAAATGCACAGGAAAATTCTCCCAGCTCCGACTTTGTCGCCTTATCGCTTACCCATGCCCTGACCTCTCGCTCCGAACATTTACACCAAACTGCACAAGCAACACTGGGTGTACTAAACCTCCCTGATGCTCACTCTCTCTCAAATCTAGGGCATGGGAGTGCTCAACATAAAACAAACAGCAGTGGCAGATTTATAAATATAAGATTAAATGCTTGTGGGTTCAAAATGCCATGCACAGTGGCATACACATGCACTAAAGCATTTTCCACTCTTACACACTCAATATAAACTTAACACAATGAATAGCTGATAAGAATAGAAGGAATGAAAAAAAAAATTCTCTGCACGGCATCAACAAATCCAAAAATGAGTTCATGTTTTTATTGAACTATTACTAAGCTGCTTGGGTGTTGACGACAAAAGGGGATTTAGTGCGAGATCCAAAAATTGTTGAGCTTTGGAGCAACACCCAGATAAACACACAAACACAAACACACACACCTGACAGGATAACACCAGCTCAGTGATGCTCGCCTTGGGCAAACTGTATATTTAGAGTCACGGGATCAAGGTCAAGGCAGGAGGCACATTAGTGGGTCACTTTATGTTGTGCAGACTCTCGGCTCCTCTGAGGACCAGCGCTGTGACAACAGGTCCCCTTTTACGCAAAAGCGGTGCACCCCTCGCCGCGATCCCAGATTAGCTCTCATCAGGAAGACGGAGCAGTTTAATTAAACACAGCAGATCAGCTCCTCAACAGTGATGATGGATAAGAGAGACCAAAAGGGAAAAGCAGAAAGAAATTAGGAAAATTCAAAGTGGATGGAAAAAATAAAAAAGGGGGAATCAGTGGAAGCCTGGAAGGAAACAGAATCCAAACAGAGAAGGGTGCGGTAACCTTATGAAAGAATGGCTGAAATCATAATAACAAAATGAATAATTCATAAGGAAATGGGAGGGAAGGTTCAGTTCACTATAATGAGCATTTTTGTGAGGTCGCAGTTTGGTAACCTAAGCAGGCCCTCAAGTATATGTGTCTGTGTGTGCCTTCACTTGTGTGTGTGGAAGAGAGATACTGCTGATTCAGTAGGGATGGGTGAAGGTGACCCTCGCTTGCTCCTGCTGCCAGTCTCACCACCTGATATTGATCCCATATGTCCAACTCAGATCTGACTCAAGGATACAAGGATTCATTGCCTTCTTGACATTTCAAATATGGAACTGTGTAAATTGTAACTCCACACACTAGCATTGATTAGTTATTGATTTGCTACCTAAGTCAGAGTAAACCACTTAAAGGCAGCTTAGCCGATCCAAACTGAATTTCAGTGTGTGTGCAGGTATGGCCACGAGAGGTAGTTCCAGCATGGGCATGCTTTTGTTGTTGTTGAAATTTCATATCAGACTGCACACAAACTGCTGAGAACTAAGAATAGAGCAAGCTACAACTGTAGAATTCAAAAGCAGTGGCTGGGAGCAAAGGTTTGGACCACAGATGGGAGAATGTGCCTGCGTAGCCTTGCCCTGTCAAGGGTAAACTGCCTTGAAAACACTCACACACACACACACATACTTTGTTTTCACCACACCTTAAAACAGCAGCATGAATATTCATGATGCCGAAGGACACAGGAGGTACATAATTAGACAATCACCAACTCCCAGATGACAGGCATTACTACGACAGAGGAGAACTGCACCTCACTTCATCCTCCCCTCTTGTTAGCGGTGAAAGGGGAGTTTACATGCATTTCCACTTACTGGTGGTTAAAACTTGAGCTGGATAACTGGAAACAAAAGGGGGCAAATGCAGAATAAAAGGCTCTCCTTATTTATAGTGCAAAACAGGTGCTGGATGCATAGGCGAAGCTAAGGCAAAACAAACAGTGCGAGGACCAGAGCAGAACGAGCCTGTGTGTGGACTACCTAACACACCATGTATGTTTCTCTACCAACAAATTAAAGATTTATATTAACAGCATAACCTTGACTGCTTTCCAAACTCAGGGCAATGCACGCTATTAACTCAGGGTTACACATCCATCAGTTTAATACAAGATGCCTTTATCGAACCAGGACACACCCTAAACGAACTGCAACAAAAACACTCACACACGCAAGCATGTACAGAGAGCTGCCAGGCACTTGTTCACATGCATGCACACACCTGGCTGTGAACTATAGAGTGCATTTTGCAAGTCAGTCTATTTCTGAGGGCAAAATGGGTGCAGGTGCATCGAGCATTTCATTAAGACCATTTCTGGAGCAGGGGATTGAAAAGTGGAGAGAAAAAACTCACACGGGCGAATGGATTTATGAAACGGGGTTCAACAAACTTTCGAAAGCCATTCAAGGGTTCATGTGCACACATATACACAGATACACACACAACCAAGCATGCGCACGTGATTAACAGCTGCTACATCTGTCAAAACTGACATTGTTATCCAAAAAGATCTGCCACCCTAATCACAAACCCACATTCTTCACACTCTCTCTCACACACACACGCAGGCTGACTAGTTTACATGCATACACACACTCTCTCCTCTCAGTCCACCCTCTACCTCTCCCCTCATCTCACCTCACACACACTTGGCTTACACACAACAAATTCTCAGATTTCCCATATTTAGGGAAATACTAACCTGCCTTGCCGCTGACACACACACATCCTCTTCAAGCAGTTCAGCCTTTCAAAGAGGATCCGTTTGAACGCGTCTATATACATTGACCCGACTGAGGTTAAATGACAAGCCAGTATACTTAATTAAAATGAGTTGCTTTGTTAAAAAGCAACGGCAGTAACAGTAGCAGCAGCAGTCCGGTGGATAATATCTTTTTAAAAAAAGGTGTGGGAATGCAGTGATGTGTAGATGCTGCCACTGTATCCCAGACAAAGTCAGATACGATGTGCGCGGCTGACGGGATATATTTGGACACTAGTGATGCTCTGAGAGCTGTGCTGATCTTAGAGAGAGAGAGAGGGAGAGAGGGGAGAGGAGAGAGAGGGAAAATAACACACACACACACACACACTGTCGGCCAAATGTGACAGCGGCCGCTCATAATTTGTAACAGCTGCTGCACTGCTGTGGGCAAACCAGCGTGGAGGATGGATGAAAGACGTGGTTACAAATATTTAACTTGTGCAAAGTGTCAATAATAATGGCTGGACTTACCTCCATGTCCGCCTTACTCGCTTCAAATCCTCCCTTCCTTGTTTGCGAGATCGTCCAGGTTAATTGTTTACAGATGCATAGTTATTTGATCGATGCAACTGCAGCAGCTAACAAAAAGACCAACATCGGTACTATCGATTTGACCGGGTAGAGGTGTCATTGAACTGCAGGCGCGGTGCTCCCGGGGCGTAAGTGAGAAAGACAAAATTAGATTAGGCTTTACTGTCCGGTTGAAAGTGCGGGTATAGGCTGCAGCTGGTGCAACTAAAATGGACTTTTGCAGCGATAGAAACAGTGAAAGCATAAATGGCAAGTGAGAAGGTTATCTTGAGAAGTTAAGGAGCACGGAGGGGAGGGAATAAAAGAGTTAAAAGTACCGCCCCTGTTAGGTCTCTTTGTACCTGCAGCAGCAGCAGCAGTAGCAGCAGCAGCAGCATCACTTTTCGCTTACGAGTTAAAGGCGTGAGAGCAAGATTTAAACAGGAGACTTTCTAAGCCACAATTGCGCTGCAGGTTATTTAATCCAGCGCTGGCAAGCGTGGTTTCGTAATAAAATCATAATAAGGATATGAAAATGTGAGGTTAGTGAAGGTGAGAATCTAGGTTGTCCTTCAGGGATGTTGCAAGTATGTTTTGGGACGTATGGGAGCCCGGATACACCGCTGGCTACTGCTTTTCGAAACACGAATGAAAACTGATTTCAAATGCTTGTAAAATTATGAAAATAATGCAGAAATAGTCTTATAAACTTTACAGTTTAAAGAATACCGACTGGAAATATTATATGTTCTTAAAATTTACCTAAATATTCCCCCAATATTTCAAATTAGAATGACTACTCGGTCCTTATTGTTTTTTAATTAAACGCAAACAATTTCATGGCACTGAGCATTATCAGGGACACGTGTTATTATAATATATTTTTCATCTGTAAATATGAAAACTATATTCGTGAACTGTGAACATTTGCTTCCTGTCTAATTTGTTCCCTCTTCCCTGTGGATTTTGAAAATCACAAAACAGGGACAGCATCGCCGTCAAAACTACTCTGTACCTTTAATTATGACGCATGACGGAAGATGTAGTAATCTTCAGCTGGCTAGAAAACGTTCTTGTGCCGGGAATAAACTACAACTACCACAAGTCTTTCCGCGTATGTCATTTTTTTCTTTTTCACAAACAACAATGGCGTCGCACGGAGCAGATGCGGGTTCCTCCAAGCCCATAGCGTCTTCGGAGGAGCAGCAGGGAGAGAGAAAACCAGCAGCCGTGTCGTTTGGTTTCACCAAAACAGCCAGTAAATTTAAACCGTTGACGAGCGACGCTCAGGCCAAGAAAGATGACAGAGATTACCTGACAGGAATTCATGGAAATGAGCTGCAAAGGTCGGCTTTTTATGCTAATGCTAACATAACGTTTCGATGTCATTTACCGGTTACGTTTCTAATCTTAGCTAGTCAATGTAATTACTGTGCTTTTTGACAATGAATAACTATGTATAATTGTTATATGGACACGGTTAGCAACGCAAAGTGTTATTTTGAAACGGCCCCGCCTGACAGCGCTCTAATTTTGTACTTTGGTGCAGTTCAAAGCCAAGTGAGAAACCCAAGGAGCTCATCATCCCTCTGATCCAGAAGAACCGCTGGCACAAGCCGGACCAAGTGGGCCAGAACTCAGAAAATGGAGGCAAAACAGAAAACACAACCCAAGACAATGACTCTGTGGAGTCTCAAGCTGTTAAGGAGCTCATTGAAGGTTTGTGTATGTTTTTAAAATTACAGATTTTAAAATAAGAAGCAGGGCTGTGAGTACCATTAGATAACACAAATCGCCTAAAACTTCTCTTTACGTTCATAGATTCGCGGAGGCAGCTTGATCTGTGGCAAAATGGCCCTAAGTCAGAAAACATAAACCTCTCCATCCCCCTGTTAATGCAAAACAAAGTGCCAGAAGGCTTTGAGGATGGAGACCAAGTAAAGGTGGACCTGAGGCCTGAATCTGTAAGTATGGAGAGCAACATAAGGACATAAATTTTATTCTATTTGCTGTGCAGTTCACAGTATTATCTTGTCCATATACACTGCTGAAGGGTATAATATTAATTTTATTTTTATACAAAGTTTAGAAGTATAGACAAGAAGCTGCACTATGTCTTGTCTATGTGAGAGTGGTGCAGGACATGGATGAGAACCGTGAGATAGTGGTGAGGTGTGTTTGTGATGGTGATGGACAGGATGACAGGTAACGTCAGGCAGGAATGAAAGTCAGTATCATATACAATACAATACAACTTTATTTATAGAGCACATTTAAAACCCAACGGTATACCAAAGTGCTTCACATAAAAGACAGAAAATAAGACATAAATATTATAAATATTAACTATTAGTAAATATTATAGGACCTTAACAAAGTACCAAGTACTCTAACACAACAGTCCCCAACCCCCGGGCCACGGACCGGTACCGGGCCGCGAGAGTGAGACTCGGGTGTGAAATGTATGGTTTTCAGGGTTTTTATCGGTTTTTAGCGTTATTTTGTTATCGTTTTTTTTTCGTTAACTCGGTTTTCCTAGGTCTTTTCACGTGTGTTATGAATAAATCTTCTTTTTTTCGGTACCGGTACTAGTTTTATTTTGTTGTATTTATCCGCGACACCTTAAAGGCCGGTCCGTGAAAATATTGTCGGGCACAAACCGGTCCGTGGCGCAAAAAAGGTTGAGGACCGCTGCTCTAACAGGTCAGTGTCACTAATACACAGGAATAGCATAAAATGTATATCAAGTAAAACATGTTAAAAGCACACGTATAAAAGGTAAAATAGAGTAAGCCTAGGGATCAGATACAGGCATTAACGAGCAGGAAAGGCAAGGTTAAATAAATAGGTTTTTAATTGTGATTTAAATGATTGGATAGAATCAGATGCGCAGATAGCAATAGGAATGTTATTCCATAAATCTGGTGCAGCCAAGGCAAACGCACGGTCACCTCTAGACTTCAGACGAGATCTTGGCTGCACGAGGAGTAACTGAGTAGATGATCTTAGTGCTCGAGCGGGAATTTACGATCTAAGGAGTTCAATAAGGTAGCTCGGGGCTGTGCTGTTGATAATTTTAAAGGTAAGCAGCAGTATTTCAAATTGGATGCGGTATTTAATGGGTAGCCAGTGCAGGTCAGCTAGAACAAGGGTAATAGAGGCAAACCTCCCAGTTCCGGTCAGAAGGCGTGCCGCCGCATTTTAGACAGTTTGCAGTCAACGAAGAAGGGCAGAATGAAGACCGAAATAAAGGGAGTTGCAGTAATCCAGCCTAGAGGTCACAAAGGCGTGAACAAGACAGAATACAAGTGTGTCAATGAGAGGGGACAAGTGTAACAGTGATGCTGTAAGAAGTAGAGGTAGTAAAGGTAAGGGAGTTAACTACCTGGGGTCAGCCATCTAAAGCAAGGGACAGTGCACAAGAGAGGTGAGGGAGAAAGTACAGACATGGTGGAGATGGGTGTCAGGAGTCATTTCTGACAGAAGCATAGCAGCAAGAGTAGAAGTTTACAAGATGGTAGTGCGACCTGCTATCAGGTATGGTTTGGAGATGTTGGTATTGACAAAAAGACAGGAAGCAGAGCTGGAGATGTTAAGAGTTTCATTGTAAGGGGCCAGAAGGAAGAAGATTAGAAATTAGTATATCAGAGGGAGAGCTCAGGTTGACCACTTTGGAGACAAAGTTAAAAATAGGTTGCGTTGGCTGAATTTTAATTAAGGAGCTGCCATACAGGAGGTGAAGAGGAAGACCACGTTCATGGATGTACACGTAAAGAATAGAATAGAATAGCCCTTTATTGTCATTGTACGTGTACAAAGAATTTGTGGGTGCGCCACTCCAACTGTGCTGGAATAAAATGTAAATAGAAGACAGCAGGAATAAATGGCAAACAGGAGAAATATATACAATCAAGAGGAATATATACAAAAACAATAGAAAGGCACACACTAGAGAACAAGAATAAGGGTTTGTGTGATGGAAGATGATGCCAGAGAAAAGGGTGAATGAAGTCCGATGAACTACTTTGGTGACTCCTAAAGGGAAAAGTTGAAAGAAGATCTCTTGATTAAACAGCCTTTTTTAGACATGCTTGTTTTTATTCATATCCAGCTGTTTCTACTACAGCTGAACTGTACTGACTAAGAAACGTGAAAATTCCAGAGTGATTTGGGCAGCACAATGGTTTCCTCACACCAAGGGGTCCTGGGTCTGAACCTGTCAATTAATTGGGATTGTATGGGTATTTTTATTTATTTATTTTAACTATACATGTGTATGATTCAATTGTAGATACTCTACTCACAATGTTCTCTGTGTTCTTGGTTATTTTAGCTACTTTTCAAAGATGTGTGTAAGCTTAGTTGAGGTTATGTTCAGGATGTTTCCCACCTCTCAGCTTATGACAGTTAAGAAAATAAATGATGAAATAAATAAATGTGTATAAAATATGGCATTATTTCTTTTGATGATAATTTTCTAGAAAGCACTTTTTTGCAATATATTTAAACAAATTTTTATATTTAGAAAAAATGGTGAAAATGGAATGAATGCATAAAAATGCAAATAAATAAAAAATACATAAATAACATGCAGTATGGAATTTAAAAAAGAAAAAAACTATCAAAATAAACATTCGGGTCTGTAGCCACACAGTATATTTGGAACTACAAATGAACTAATACCTGATTGTGACAGCATTAAAGGGCTTGAACATGACAAACCTGATGATATATCCTAAAAAACAGCTTCTTGTTAGATGTTGAATTTCAGACTTTGCTCAGGGAAAAGTCTGAAATGAAAGGATACCACAGAAATGACAGTTTAAGGAACTGATACATGACTCTTGTATTAAATTTAAACTAGGTGTTAAAAAAAAAACTTTAGTTGACTCAAAAGTTAAAAGATTTGACTCTAATATGACAATTAACTGGAACAATATTGTACTTACAAAATGAATTCTGTTTTTTGTTTTGGGATATAGCCCATGCATGTTGAAAAATATATATATAAATTGTCTTAAATTAGTCAAATTAGTCCTGAAAACATACCTGTGGAAATTTTGGTCCCCACTTGGATGTCTGTATGGACATGAGTCCATATCCTATACCTATTATATTGCCCTTACAGTTAACCCTGCATTGTTTTAAAACAACAAAAACAAAACAAATAAAGTAAAGCAAAACTAACACTGAAACCAATAAAAACATAATTAAAAATGAACATTTTTAAAATAAACTGAATTTAAAACAAAACAAAAAAATGTTGAATGAAATGCTAAAAATAATGAAAAAAGGGAAACTATTATGACTGTATCAAATGTGTATAATCTACAATATAATCTATTAGAAAGCAGTGAGCAAATAAAAAAGCCCGACAGTGCAAACTGTCTGGTAGACAGGCTGCTTTGACTCAGACTGAAATTTGAGTGTGGGAAAGTGCTGACTCTGGACTGGGAGACACCCCTGCATACATACACAGCGACACACACTTTGTCAGTACAGTAAGACTTTGGTGGCAGGCGAGCATCAGAGTCTCCCAGAGACATAAAGGCAACCAATTGGGTCTCTCTCTGTTTCTTTTCATGTAAAGGCCTCACATGTCTCCTCACTGTCATCCCATATCTGCTCTGTCACTGTGGATGTGACTAGCAAAACACGAGAGTCAGGGAAAATTTGCTCACGGTGCCCCCGAGCTCATTTTCATGCAGCATCCTCTGCGAGGGCTCCCAGCCCCCTCAGAGGAAGACCTTCAGTGGAGAGAGATGAGCAGGGCTACTGCTGCTGTAGCTGCGGCCTGGTGACTCTGAGTCAGCCGGGACCGAGTCTGACAGCCTGTGGCCAAAAGGCTGAGTAAGACCGGCATGACAAGCTGTTTCTCTCTGTCAGCTGCAACAAACAGTTTTTTTGTGCTTTATAAGTCAAAGATTACATAAGCACCTTATTTAGCCTGTTGGGAATTTTTAATGCAGACTGTGATATCTGAATTGTATTTGAATATAATATGCTTTAATTTCCAAAATAATTTTGCAGTATTTATTTGTCAGTCAACAGAGGCAGATTATGAGCGTGTTCCTGTTGAGGCTTATGGCCTTGCAATGCTTAAAGGGATGGGTTGGAAGAAGGGGGAAGGTATTGGACGTACCTTTAAACAGTAAGTAACAAATTGATAGTTCTGCTACACTGACGTTTTAACACAGTGGTGTTCAAATGTATACTGAAACAGCAAGTCAACTGGCAAACAATTAATTGGCAGCTGTTATGATTGCTGTGTAACTGATTAATTCCTGTGGATTTTCTTATTAACCTACAACAGTGGCACAGACTATAAAACTAAAAATAACTAGTAACTGTGCATTATTCTTCACCTACATAAAAGTAAAGCATTTAAATCTTTAGCCTGTTTTACAACCTGAACATATCTATTCATGTATATTGATTTATTCCTGTGCCTGCCTCACTGCTATAGAGATGTGAAGCCAATTGAGCACCAGCTGCGTCCGAAAGGATTGGGTCTTGGAGCAGATCGTTCGGCAATAAAGGACCTGGAGCCCAGCAAACATCAGCGTCCCCCAAAGCCAGGCGAGGAGCGGGGAAAGGAGGAGGAGCTAGTGATGGGTCCCGGGGGTTGTGTGCTGGTACAGTCGGGGCCACATAAAGATCTCTATGGCAAGGTAGAGTTGATCTAGAATCTGTGTGGAACAAAGTCAGCATTTCCCACACAAGGACTGCATTAGACATGATAGCCAAGTATATTCAGTGACTCATTTAGGTATTTTTATTTATTTATTTTAACTATACATGTGTATGATTTAATTGTAGATACTCTACTCACAATTATTTTGTAAGTTCAGTCTGCTAACAAGTCCACCCCCTACACCCTTTCACTCCATAGCAAATGTAAGAGATTCTAATTAGGGGTAGGGTAGAAATACAACAGCAACCTTTGAGTCTTCCTCACCTTCCTGCACCGGAGACAGGGACTTGTAACGAGCATCTTTGGCAATTTATTCTGCTGTCAGATTATTGAGATCTTCTTCACCTGTTATAACATGCACCTATTTTTCATTTTCTGAAATCCCACACTCTTTCTTCTTTTTCATTAGCACCATATTTGTATTTTATCATATGAAGAAAAATAGAAAAATAAATAAATAATTATGAGACATTTCACAAAACCATGTATAAATCATGGGTTGTATTTATGAAATAATCTCATGGAACTCATTTTTGTGCGGTTATAGTAAGATGGTATTTCTGCAGACTCATTGAGGAGGGCTGCACAGCACATTTGATTAAAGGCTAGTCAGTTTGGAACTGCTTGTCATGTAGTGTGCACCCTAATACAGATGCACAGACAGTGGCAGCATGTAGGGGCTGGAATGGAGTTGAGCGCTTGATGTTTGAAAACTGGTTCACTTGTTAGTCATGTGTGCCGTGGTTGAAAGGACTCCAGTTTCACCATCTTGGACTAGAGTAGTGATATAGTCCTTGTTCAGCTCTGTCGATCTGCTGCAAGCTCGAGCAGAAGCCCCCACCAAACCAGAACCAGCAGCAGATGGAGAACTGGTTCATGCTTCGGTACACAGAGCAGAAAAAGGACTACCGTTCCCATCTGCAGTCAAGGTGTGGAGCTGGAGTCTGTCCAGTGGCCACTCACTGTGGGAGGCAGCTGTTTATATTGTTCAGTTATTTGTTATAAAGTTCTTGGCTATCACACACAGGTGCATACACGTACAGGCGTGCAGACACTTAGACATACACCAGGTTCTAATGTTAAATCTGTAAGAAATGTAATTAAAGTTAGCCATTTGTTTTGTACTGCCCACTTCTGACTATGTATTTTTCTTTGCCTGAGGTAGATAGAAGGTGTTGATCCAGACAATGCTCGAGTCATGGTGAAGTTGGCTATTGGCAGCAAGGTTGTGACGATCAGCCAATATGCCATTAAACTGGTGGAGCGCAAGGAATATGAGAAATACAGCAAAGATCTCAGTGAGTAACTCTGACTTTTAAAAAAGTGACCTTTATTTTTTTCCTGCATAACGAATTGGAAGAAATCTCACTTAAAATATGGTGACATTTCATTAAATACCAAAATTCTGTTTTGTAAAAGACTTGTATTGCTATTGTAATTACATATAATACAGATTTATTTTTTAATCAAATATCTAAGGGATCCTGCTGTTATGCAGTGTTCTGGGAATCAGACTTATCCTTTTCAGTGACATTTCACTGAACAGAGATTTAGCCACAGCCTGTATTTATGTTAGCCAGCAGTGTTTTTCCTAGAATGAAAAGGCCATGAAGAATAACTCTTCCAGTACTGTTGTCTGTGTTTTTTTTAATGCCATCTAATACTGCTTCTCCCCCAACAATTAGGTCGCCTCAGTAAAGCCCACAAAGACAAGGAAAGGGAGAAAGAGAAGGGAAAGGATCAAGAGAGAGAGCGTCAGAGGCGGGAGGAGAACGAGAGGAGTAGTAACGGCGACAAAGTAAAACACAAGTCCTCAGAAAGAGATCGAGAAAAAGACGAGAAGAAGAGGAAACACAGAGAATCAAGTCAAGACAGGTACATTTTCACTAAGAGATGCAATATTTCATTAATGAGCAATTTAAAGTGAATTATCTGATGTTTTTTTTACTTACTTTATAATTTTAACAGCATGTTCTCTGCTTACATGCGTTCATCTGCTGTTTGTTTTGTAGAGATAAGCCTCCAGTGAAAGAAGCAAGGCGACCACCGGCTCCCCCGTCCTGGCTCCAGAGAGACCTGAAAGTTCGCTTTATAGACAAAGCGTTCAAAGGGGGCAGGTACTACAATTCAAAGGTACTCCAGCTTTATTACACCTTTCTATGTCCGTTATTAACAGCTTTGAATTAACAGATTTTAATGTGTTTAAGCTACAGGCAGATAAAAAAAATTAAAGGAAAGGCCAAGGTGTTATGGAATCACATACCACCACAGCTTCATTGTGCCTTCATTAGATTTTGGTGGGATTTGTAACTTTTCTGACATTTAGCAGGCTTAAACGGTATAACGAACTAAACAATTCCTAAATAACATCAGAAATACAAATTTATTGAAATAATTATTCATTTCATGAGTGTACTACAGCCATACAGCCAGCCCGCACGTCTCACTGTTGCAGTCTATGTGGCACTGCATTCCTGATTTCTCCATTCTCCTTGTTATTGGAATTCATAAATAAGAAAGGAGGAAAATAAAACATTGTGTTAGCCTTGCGACAGACTGGAGACCTGTCCAGGCAGCACCCTGCCTCTCGCCGTAAGACAGCTGGGATAGGCTCCAGCCCCCCCGCGACCCTGAAAAGGATAAATGGCACAGAATGGATGGGTGGAAAATAAAACAAACACCATCTTATGACATGAACTTAGTTGGGAAGTAATTTAATCTAGAAAACTGGGCTGGGGGACAACACGACACACTTTGTAGGACTAAGTGGTCTCTGTTTTGTTAGCTTGCTCACCTGCATCAATAAGGTGGAGTTTCAGGACTTGCTCCATTTACACAAGTTGTTATTGTTCACAGCTCACTGAGCTCAGTTGCCACTGCTGGTAGAGACTGCCCTCTGGTGGTGTTTCTGGGCAGCATGCCATGATAGATAGCTTTATAGAAATAGATGGTCTAGTTTTGGTTTTTTTTTTTCTGTGACAGTATTGAAAATCCTGCTGTCAGGATTTCTAAATACCCTACAGTTCAGCTCAAGCCTACTTTGCACTGACTCTCTAAGTCTTTGAAATTCTACTGAGGCCATAAATCATTCTTGTGAAAAGAAATTCTCCCATTTGATGCTTTGATGATGGTTTTAGAGAGTGCTAATATGACATGAGTAGTTGGTTTAAGATTTGGTGACACATCAAAGTGTGGCTACTTGTTTACCAGTGATGGGGCCATTATCATCCAGGAAGAGCCCACTCCCACTGCGGTAGAAATGTTAATCCCCCAGAACAACTTTGTATTAAGTGCAGTAACCCAAACAGGGACAGAAAAATAGCCCTCACAGCATAAACAAGCTGGATATACCCTCATTGTAGGGTTAGGGACTCAGGATTTTCCTTTAAATTGTTAGCGGTGTGCCAGTTTGCATTAGAGATGGCTTTATTAGATGTGAAAATAACAGCACTAGAAAGCCCTTTATAATAGCCTTTTTTAGTTTTCACACTCTATAGAAAAAACTTTTAATCCCAAGCAGCTGAAATAAACGAATCACTGCTTTGTTATCATCATGTATCATGTCAGAAACTACTTTATCTTTCACGTGTGTTCACTTTTTTGAGAGTCAGACATTAGTTGTAGTTAGTTTTAAACCAAAGTATCGGCATTCACAGAAAAGCCACAGAATGTTACTGTGATAATTGCAAACCTTCAGTTTCCATCAGAGCTCTTAAAATAAGTCTCGTTTTTGTGTAGATGCAAGTGGAGGATGTCCTGACGCCGTCTACCTGTGTGTGCCGAACTGAAGAGGGAAGACTGTTAGACGGTGAGTTATTAGTGTGATCTCGGGCTTGCTCAGTGTTATTTTTCTCAGTCTGTGGCGTTCGTGTTTTCTGTTGCCTAATTGGAGCTTGTCAGGAAATGTGTAAAATGTGTGCTGTCACTGTCTCTGTTGAATTCATTATTCATCTAGCAAGTTAAGGTGTTTTTAGCTGCTCATAATTTGCATGAAAAAAGCTTTTTATGTAGTATATTTATATCGTACATAGTATAAAACAAGCTATAAATTAATCACTGTTATTGTGAGGTGTTTAAGGAATAGACAGATATGACTTTTTTTGTTAGAATTTGAAGGAAAAGTATGGCTTTATTTGTTTTTGAAGGTTTGTTAAATCTCTTTTTCTCCATTTCTTTGCACATAATGATGAATAAGTTATAATTGTTGACCAGTAGATTAACTTAATGCTCATTTTCTTTTCCCTCAGGTTAAATCTCCCAGGTCTGCACCTTTGCATATTTAAATATAAAGGTGTATAGGTCCTCGCAGCTAACTTTCAACAATGCAAAGCAAATATGGATTTTTAAAAAAATGGTTGAACTATCCCTTTTGGCACGACCGAATCTCCAGAATAACCAGTCTTCTATACTGTTTACAGTTAGTTAATTTGAGAGATATGTACAGTTTTAATCTGTTAGGATTATAATCAGATCTTTTCTGTCATGATAAGTTTTGTTTCTGTGTTTTGTTTGAAATTAACTTCATATTGTCCTGGCTGCAGTTGTGCTTTCCGACAGCTAACTTTACACAATGCTATCATGTCAAATCAGTCACTTTAAAATCATGTCAGCATAAAAGTGTTCAGAATCTTTAGGTGCAGGACAAGAATCTGTTTGCAGATTACTTACAGGTAAATGGTTCTGTTGAAGAGCAAGGCGAGGGACTACTGATTATTTTTATTGCCAAAATAAAACCTTGAGTTAGAATAATATTTTTACATTTTTTGTTCTTTATTTTTTTTATTTTGTCCTTTATTTATCCAGGTAAAAAATCTCATTGAGATTAAAAATCTCATTTTCAAGAGATTCTTTAAAATGTATTTGTTGCAAAAATAATAACAGGACCTCTTACCACAGATATCTGCTGGCTATGGTGAAAGCATTGGTTGTTGTCCTGAGAGGTCTGTCTGCTGATTTAAATCTGGCAACCAGACTTCCCAGATTGGGGATTAATTTGATTCTTTTTCCTTATTGGTTATTAGCAAACATAAATGTCAGAATCTGCTGGCTCTACTCCTGAGTGCTACCTAGTTGGTATTACTGTAGAAATACTTCAATGAATGACCCAGCGTTTCTTTTTTCTTTTCCTGTGGCAGATGTGAAGCAGGACATGCTGGAAACTATTGTCCCAAAAAGTGAATATGATTCTGTAATGGTGGTACTGGGTGAGCACAAGGGAAAGGTGAGCAAAGTAACCTCACTGCTTTTTTTATATATATATATATATATATATATATATATTTGTTTAAATCTGATTAGCTAATACTGATCACTATATTCCCACCTGATTCAGGTTGGCCGTATTCTTCAACGGGACAAGAACAAGTGCAGAGCGATGGTCCAGCTCGACAGATACGAGGATAAAGTGTTCACATTGGACTATGACTCCATTTGTCACTATGTTGGGGCAGCAGCAGACCACTGATTTCTGATGTTTACTGTAATATTCACTGTCCTTTTTCCATCGACTTCATCCCAGCTGTTTTATTTTTTTAATTATTATTCAAGTATTATGGATTTTAAAAGATTGCAATTTTGTAATAAAAACTTGTCGAGATTTTTTTTTCCTTATACATATGGCAATGCAACAATTGAGAAAAAGCTGCAACAGATCATTTTCACAGTAGTCTCAAGTTTATTATCATGTTCACTGATGGGTCTAGTAACAACGAGAAGTGAACCTTTGGGTCATATAAAAACATATTTACAAATGCTCTACACGGCAGGAGTATGAATAGAGAAGCTGTCCAAAAAGTTCAGCCCTTCATTTCTGACATGTACACATTTCACAATGAAAAGAAAAGCCTGTCAAACTATGATGTTTAGCATGTGAGCATAATGAAGACCAACTGTAGAGTTGTGGGTTTTAAGTTGCTGTCTTCGTAGTATCTGCTTTTACTCCTTGGGTAGTTGGTTTGCTGCGTTAGCCCGAAGAACAGCTCCTGGACTCGGGTACGGACGCTGCTGGAAGAGAGGCCCCGCTGCTGTGGTGTCTGCACCCGTTTTTGCTTCATTACGTTTGGGCAGCCCACTTGACCATGACCCCCTGCAAAAATGAATACGTTTGTGTTAACTGCATTTGTAATCAGCACTACAATGTTTTCTGTGGCTGAGAAGGGGTTTTCTCAGGCCTGAGAAAACAACCTTGATCAAATTGCAATGACAATCTCAGCTTGGTCTTAGGAATATTTTTAACCGAAACCCTGGAGGTGTAGATCTTTAATAGACATTTCCACAGCAGGCAATTTGGCTCACGGTGGCAGGAAAACTGCAAGTGAGGTAAATTTAGTTAATAATGGCTACAGTATGTTGCATTTACAGCTACAATAAGACTGACTGCACATACAAGGATAATGAAACTAGCATGCTGAAGTAGTATGGAGCCATTCTTTAAGTTGTTTTTATACCTGTGCTTTCTCTGACATGCCAAGTCAAAATGCTGTTTACAAAAATAAAGTGTATGGCCCCTTCCCAGCGTTCAGACATGTTCCCGCTCTGAGGGCTCAGAGCTCATAAGGATACAAGGCCTTTCTGCAAGTCTTTATTTTATGCTTAAGGGAATAAGTGAGTTGTGATAAAAGCTGGTCAAATATTAAGAGTATCTTTTATGAAAATGGGAGGAAAACTAATCCAGTTCACTATGAACATTATGCTACTGCAATAAAATCTGCCTCTTGTTGAGGTGTTGTGCCTTGCATGAAATGTAGATTTATGTGAGCTCCCTAAACCAGGGATATCAGCTATGCTGATTACCATTTTGAATTTTGAGAGGACACACTCAAAAATTGTAGCTGTGCTGTGTGAGGGTTTAGTTCTTACGTCTAAGATAAAAATGCATGATGGGAATTGATTTGGTCTGTCTCTCATAACTATTTTTCAACAAGTGCAACACAATGATTCTGGTAAAATCAGAATACCAGAGAACGACCTGTATATAGCTTATATCGAGGTGACCATCTGTACTGTACCTTGGAGCATCAGAGTAAGCACTTGGATCCATGGGGTCCATCTCATCATCTTTTCTACCTGTAAAAAATATTAAGTGTTCAATATTCAATCATGTGAAAGTCGCTGATGTGTAAACATGTAATGAATCAGATGTAAACATTACCTTTTTTGCTTCGACTGTATGGTGCTGCCTCATCTCTTCTCTGCTTTCTTCTGTCTCTGTCCCTCCCATCATCACGCTCTCTGTCCCGGTCCCTTTCCCTTTCCCGATCTCGATCCCTTTCCCGATCCCGGTCTCTGTGTCGTTCTCTGTCCCTGTCTCTGTCTGGTTTCTCAACTTGCTTCTCGCCTTTTTCATCTCCTCCTTCTACTAAAAACACAAGTTAAGGCAAGGATCACAAGATTAGCCATGGCTGAAATCTGTCAAAAGCAAACTGTATTCTGAGGTTGTACATGCAAAGTAGCACGCGTCAACTGTATCAGAACTGAAATTTGTGATCATTAGTGCCTCTTGAAAACATTACATCATAGAGGCTGAATAAAAGCATACCTCTTATTTTCTTGGCAGGTTTTGTTATTACTGCAGATGGGTCATTTGGGGATAACCAGGCAACCATATCTGTCTCGACATTCCAGTAATAAGGAAGACCACTGTGTAAGGAAAATAAAACATTAGCGATTAATATTGTAACCACAAAATTAAATAAAACTTACTTAACAGTTTAAAAATACACTTTAGCTCTCCATGACAGTAGTTATAGTGTTCAAGGACTTCTCAAGAATAAAATGAGAAACAAAGAAAAAGTAATAAGCGCATTCTGATTGTGAAGTTTATAACAATCATTTTGAATTAAAGTATAAAATTCTTATTATATTAAATTATAGTATATCAAGTGTACATACCAAGCAGAGTCAAACACTTTGTACCAGTTTGGTGGTAGATTCTCCACTCTGGTGGCTTCATAATCTACATTGTTGTCATCATAATCTTCAGCAATAATCTCCTCATCTGCCCCTGGATTAATTGAAGGGGAAAAGGTTTTTAAAAAGGCATGGAAAAAAAGCAGAAAACATAAGGAGAAATTCACGAAGGGTAGAGACCCGAATATGAAATCTGTTCCACTACCTTGCTCTGTTGGTTTAACAATCCCTCTCTTGGCCAATCGGGCCAGCAGTGCTGGAGGTAAAGGCATCCTGAAAGACGGAGTCCATATGAAACTCTGTTCATATTATGGCTGAAATTCACTTGGGGTACCAAAATAACAGTTGCAGAACAAATGCTCATAACACATTATTACACAGTATTAAAATAGTCTTAGATCTGTCATAAATCAGATAATATAATACATATCATTTACTTTCAATAATATGTACCCTTTGATTAATTAGGACATATAGAAACTCATCATTTACACACAAACCACTGAGTCACATGAGGCCATAAAGTAAAATGCACATGATTACCACCATTATATAGTTTAGTGATCTTTGATATAAGCACATTTTGTAACCCTTTCATTACTTTCATGGGCTATTTTATATATTAGACACAAAATTGCAAGTCTTTAATTATTGTTTTTATCATCATTATGTTTAATATTTTTGGTCCACCATTCATTTCACAATTTACTGAGCACTTGGTTTTGAAACAGTTCCCATATTTACCTGTTTTTTATTCTTCATCTTCTTCTTATTATTATTATTATTATTTTGTTTTGTCCATTTTTTCTGGGACATTTCTTCTTATAAGCGGAGATTATGCCTTTACTGTAATAATTCTATCAAAAGCAGCTTTAACACTGCCCAGAACCACATTTTTGCAGCAGACTTGTCACATCTGTAGACCATCATTTCCTGCAATAAATTACTGCTGGCTGTTTTGATGTCGATATCACAATGATATTCCTGAATTGTAATTTAAAGCATGTATCCTGGCAGGTCTGAGAATGACTAAACTCCTGAACTGTTATGTGTCCTGTCATCATTTAAAGTAATCCTCTGCTCATAAAAATTAAAGTAACTCCATAATCCTAATAAAGAAATCAGTTTCTTAGGTTATATAGCCATCGTACGTGAATCCCAGGTAAAACTTTACTAGCTCCTTGTCTTATGTGTATGTGCATATATGTATTTACATATATACACATACATATATATATTTTCTTTGTGATTATTTGTACCATGTACAATACG
Organism: Pelmatolapia mariae; assembly: GCF_036321145.2. Classification (NCBI taxonomy): domain Eukaryota; kingdom Metazoa; phylum Chordata; class Actinopteri; order Cichliformes; family Cichlidae; genus Pelmatolapia; species Pelmatolapia mariae. The sequence continues at coordinate 17,531,725 of NC_086244.1, read as the reverse complement.
AACTGTTTCCTTTAACAAGAAACTAACACGCTTGCGGTGCATCCGTGGATGCAGATGTAAGATTAACGCAATAAACAAAACTATGCGTCTCCAAAAAGCATCCACACCACACAAACACAAACGTTACCCTTTACTTCAAAAGACTGAACAACAAGAAATAATTAAATTCTTACCTTTTTTAAAAAAAAAGGTGGCCCTTTTTTATCGTCAAGCTAACGATACCTCTTTCCAAAACAGCATACACGGCGCGCTTAATGATGACGTAATCACGTCCTCTTGACGAAGACGACGACGTAAACAGACATGGAGGAGTATGCCCGAGAGCCCTGGTAAGATTAGATTTTAAGCGTTTGTTTGTATTTTAGAACTAATTAAGTTGGAGTCAAGTGTTGACTTTTTTTAATTTCATACTCAGGTTTAATGTGAGAGTGAGCAGAAAGGCTCTGTGGTTGTTGCGGCCTGCTTATTAAAGGCATATAAAAAAGATAAAGATGTTATATTGAGGCGCCCTCTGCACACACACTAAGCTGGTAGAGTCACCTTTATCTGAAAATGTCGCTGTTTTTAAGTGACAACTGGAGTTAGGATAGAAATTAAAAATAGTTCAGGGTGGATTAATCTCAAAATGTGGTTCCAAACAGGCAGTACATGAAGCTTTATTTATTTATTTATCAAGTTGAGACACACCTCGAGCCAAGGTGGATCCCCTACAAGCCAAACTTTAATGACAGAGCTCAAAGGAACGGGATAAAGAATCCAGATATCAGCCACTTCATTAGGCATACCTGTCCACCTACTAATTAATGTAAACCTACATTCTGTCACGTGGCAACAACTTTGTGCATTTAGGCATATGGACATGGTCATGACGCATTGCTGAAGTTCAGGCTGGAGAAATTCAAACAGCTGATTTTTATTGATTTTGAACATCACATGATTGTTTTTGCCAGAATGGCCGATCTTTTCAATATTTCCGAAACTGTTTAACTACAGCCTTTTCCCCACAAAAGAATTTTCTCTTTTTACGGAGAACAGCGTGAAAAAGAGAAAATATCCAGTGAGCAACAGTTATATGGTTGAAAAAGCCTTGTTGATGTCAGAGATCAGATGAGAGTGGCCAGACTGCTTTGAACTGAAGGCAGCAGTAACTCAAATAACCACTCCTTACAACTGAAGTGTGCAGTATAGCATCTCTGAATGGACAACATATCAAACCTCAAAGCAGCTGGGCTTTGGCAGGAGAATACTAAATTGTCACTTCCCTTCTCCACACCTCATTAGTTCTTTCACTACTGTTTGACATATTCATTTATGATGTTTGATATGTTTTATAACACAAACATAACTCAGAGGTGAGTATTTAGTTATTTGTGTGGCTTTAAGGAACTAGTTCTTCATCCAAGGGTAATATACATTTCTCGGCCAGAACTGTGCCCATATTGTCTTCGGCTTCATCCAGACCCCGATAGATAACTTCTGCATTTTGTATATGTACTTAGGGCTGCTCGATTATGGCAAAAATGATAATCACGATTATTTTCACTGAAATTGAGATCTCGATTATTTGACGATATTTATTTAACAATAACAATGTATTGAATAATGGCTTTAAAGATTGTCAAAAAATAATATAAAATAGTGTGCAAATACTGATTACAGTGCAAATGTTTGCAATATTAAAAATAAATGAAAAATGTAAACATCTATGTTTAGTGAACTTCAAAATACTGCACAATATTTGATCCACGTCTGACTCCGCGAACCCATAATGTTTCCACCAATGTTCCCTCAAATATTTCATGTGTCTGAGCGAACACACAAACTCCCTGAGCGGTCCCTTGGACCACTGTGAGCGACATCAGACGTGTGCACTGTGGTCACGCCAGCATCGAATCCATCCAAGTTACATGGTTTATTAAAATAATCAAATTACAGCATTTACATTTATGTTAGACTACTTTTAATTAACTGCTTTAGCCCACTTATAAATGAAAATTTAAAAAATCTTGTTCATGACCTGTGTAGTATGTTAACACTATTGGAAGTAAAAATAACTTGAACTCCAATTTTGAAAACAAAACTTTCTTTCTTTCTTTTTTTTTTTTTTTCATAAAGCTCTGACTTGTATTATGAGTCTGAGTCTGTGGTCTGAGAGAGAGTCCTGTAACTCTCTGTCTGCAAAATACAGTATATAATGACCAATGTTGGGCAATTAATTATATAGTTACTACTTCAAAAAAGTAACTGAGTTTGGCAAACAACAAAGTTTTTTGCAGCTATTTATTTTTTTTAATGCAGCCAAGGCGTTTTTAAATAAACATTTCAGACTATTTACAGAACAATCAGCTGTTCTGCATCAAATTTGATGCCACACAAATTATTTGTCCCACTCCAAAATATAATTTCTGTCCACTATGAGATAAAGGAGAAGATCACCTGCAGGCCTGACAACAGGAGATGTATCACTCCTGTAACACCTGTAACATTCAGCAGTCGCCTCATTGTTCTGACACACACAACAAAACTATTGACTACACTACACACTAACTACACAAGATTTGCGCTAAACGTCACAAATCTCTCACATCTCAGAACACCGCCATCACTCCTAAAACTTCCCCCGTTTCTTAACAACTAGATGCCACGTTGCCATATCATTTTTTGATTGGTCGACATGGTACATTTTTCGACCAATAGGAAAGGGTGGGGTTTTTTTTTGGTTTTGTTTTTGCTCACAGGCGGAGAGCGCTTTCCTTATAAAACACCGTTTTTACCGTTTCTTCCCGCTGTAAATATAAACAACGATAGTATTCAGGAAGAAAACCAAACATTGCATATATTTTTATCATAACTCTGGTTTTACGTGGCCTATCAACACAATTTAAAAACTGGTATAAAGTCCACACTTTTTCCGTCAATTGTTCCGTCTGTCCTGCTCACATCTCCAATGGTTGTACACGTTGTCATTAACGTGGCTTCACTCCACATCAGCCACGCCGCTTTGGTGTCGGCACATAAGGACGCTGTCATAGCCTGTCAACGACATTGATTGGCTGCGTATATACGAATGTGAATCGCATCATTGGCTGGACTATGGGATAAGGTGGCATCGTTCTAATCCCATACGGGAGCAGCCAGTCACTTACTGACTAACACTGCAAAACACAATTGTTAAAGTTTTAATTTTAATTTCAATTCAGGTTAGATTTTTTTTGTGCGCAACGCAAATTTTCTGTGCGCAGAGACCGTGCCAACAGTGCGCAATTGCGCACGTGCGCAGCTTAGAGGGAACATTGGTTTCCACACCACTGAAGTCGTTTTACCTCTCTTTTCAACCAACGGCATTCTTTCTTCAGCAGCCATTATGCTCTCCTCTCCAAATAACTTCTGCTTAGCTTTCCGAGTTTTCCGAGCTTCCCTCGGGTCCTCTTAATTGTTGTGACGCGTGTTCGAAACGCAGACAGGTGCGCTCGATTTGCCACACGGAGCAGCGCGAGAGTAAAGCACGAGGGAGGTGCTAATAATCGGCTCAGTCATTTTTAATGATCGTTGAAAACCCAGATCGTAATCGAGATTAAAATTCGATTAATTGAGCAGCCCTATATGTACTTGATGTTAGTTGTCAAATATATCTCCATTGTCAGTTTTCCTATCACATAGATATCCGTTTCTGTCTTAACGCAGCCCCTGGAGGATAGTGGATGACTGTGGAGGTGCTTTCACAATGGGTGCAATTGGAGGAGGGGTGTTCCAGGCGGTCAAGGGCTTTCGAAATGCCCCTGCTGTGAGTTCAAAACACAGGTTTTTGTTTGTTCTCTGGCTCGTCAGGTTGTTAAAGGCAGAATTCAACTGAGCTCTAATATTTCAGGGTGTTGGACACAGGCTGAAAGGGAGTGCAAAAGCAGTGAGAGTTAGAGCTCCACAGATTGGAGGTGAGCAGTTCCTGTTTTTTGTTACACATGGCAGTTAGTTAGTAATATACCATTTTTTGTGTAGATTAAATTGTTTAGGTACAGTTAGCTTCATAAAAGTAGCTGAAGTCTGGTTACTTCTTATGTTGCAGGTAGCTTTGCTGTATGGGGAGGGCTCTTTTCCACAATTGACTGTGGTTTGGTTCGTCTGAGAGGGAAAGAGGATCCTTGGAACTCTATAACCAGTGGTGCGCTGACTGGAGCCATCCTAGCAGCACGCAGTAAGGAGCTCATTAGCTCAAAAGAAACAATACACCACTGTGTCTCTCTGTGTCAGTAAATACAGCCCCAATTCTGAAAAAGTTGGCACGCTGTGTAAAATGTAAACAAAATTCCAAATTTTTTTGGAATTGGGTTTCTGCATTGGGATAATTAGTGTGACTCGCTGAATATTGCATTTTTCTCCAGGTGGACCTCTAACAATGATGGGCTCTGCAATGATGGGGGGAATTTTGCTTGCTCTCATTGAGGGTTTTGGGATTCTCCTAACCAGATACACAGCGCAGCAGTTTCAGAACCGTGAGTGAAGTTAATTATGTTTCAGAAATGATATTTAAACTGGGCAAAATGTCACATGATTAAATGTGTGAGTGGTTTTATACCCCTGTACTGGTGTCCACTCCTCAGTTTGACAGAATTATGGCTGGACTTCAGCATAGAGCAACATTTTTCATCTCACTTGTCCCATTTTTACTCACCCTCACCACACTCGTAGCATTTTTTTGTTTCTATCAAAATGTTTTAAAGAACCTGAGGAAAATCGTCCACTCTCTCAAAGTTCTTGTGCAGTTTAATTTGTGTTTCCTGTTTGATTCGTTTTTCCCAACAACACAATTTCTCACAATGTTAATGATATAACAACTTATAAAAAATTTTGAAGGATGTGAGACTATTAAAATCGGGGTTTTTTTTTTAGTGTTGCTATGAATAACCAGACAAATGTATGAACATCAGGTTGCCTCCAGCACAGCTCAAGTTAGATTTCCTGCTGAGACATGTCTTATTTTGGATGAGATCGTCACGGTTGATGCTGGCCAACCGTGGGGATGTGAGGAAAAGGAGGACCTAGGCGCGGAGCTCTGAATGCAAGCAGTGCGTTTATTTACAGTGAATGGACAATAACAATAAATCCTCAGTGCGTTCCTGACTCCCGTGACATGTCCTCTTCCCAGTGCTAGTGTTCCTTGTCTCCGCTCCTCAGTGTCTGAGCACCCCGTGCTCGCTGCCCTCTCGTCTCCATGCTTCTCCTGCGGAAATAGCAAAGAGGCAGCCGTAAGACACACACAATGCGGACTAACCGTACTGACTGGCCGAGAGATTAACGTGAAGTCACGCAATGATCCAGCGTCGGATAGAGCTCCATCACACTCTTAAGCAGCTCCTCTGACGAGGCTTGATCAGCTGCAGGTGTGTGAAGGTCTTCAGGTGGGGCCAACCACCTGGCACACCCACCAGGCCTGAAGGTGCCTGTAAACAGGTGCTCCCAGATACACCTGCATCCACACACACACCCACATATACCTGCAAGCAGGGAGAACGAGGGACATCAACTCCAAAAAAACATATAATATAATACAAGTCCATAACTGCTCAGGGACCCTAGGTAGCTCAGATCCAGGTCCCTGACAGTGATGAGCTGAGGAAAGGCTACGAAACCAAAAAGCCTGAATGCACAGCAGACCTAGAGAGTAGTAATATTCATATAAATATTTCTGAGGGAAACATGGGTTATATATTGATTACATGCCAGTGAAGCATGAAAAACTGACTTTGTTGTGTCTTCGTCCTTGATTTCTCCAGCAATTCCCTTTGCAGACGACCCTAGTCAGTTACCGCCAAAGGATGGAGATCATCAACATCAGGGGCAAAGGGGGCAGTTTCAGTAGAGAAGGTTCAGGACTGAAGCCAGCTGTGGACAACTAAAAGCATAACAGGAATGCCAGCACATGAACAGCATCTACCAGGATGACCAAGAGGTGGAGATACTGGTCCCTGCTGGATGCTAATAGATACCTCAGGGACAAATTACTGTTTCAGTTATTTATGAGTAAATGATAATAATTTCCTCATGTTTGCACCACCTGAAAAATCAATGTTTTCAATATTTATGGTTATTTTGTTCAATGTGTAGTTCTCAAAACCACATAGTAAATTAAATTAGTTATTATAGCAACACGTATCTATTAAAATAAATAATTTTCAGCTCATTTATATTCTTGCTGAGAGTTGGGCACACTGTTCAAGGAACCAAATAAGTTTGATCCAAAAACTGCTTTATGCTTCCAAAGATTTTATACTTGGGCCGATTATGTATTTTAATGACTGAAAGGCAGAAAGTTAAAGTAAGAAAACTGCACATCTTTAAAGTTTTGCATTAGAAAGATATTTATTCGAATATTAACGTTAATATTTATTTACCTGTGAGGTGTTAAAGTCAGTTCAAAGGACATTTGAGGGTTTTTTTGTTGAAACTCAGCAAACCCTTTTTTTTTAATAGTTTTTGTTGATTATAAGTGTTTGTCTAATCTGTTATCTGTGCACCATTTGTCACTTTAATTGCCGCATAAAGCAACAAAACACTTTTTAAAAACCTGAAAGTCTCTCATTTCCTGAAATTAGCACCATCCACAAAAAATTCTATCAAATTGATCTGGCTACAAACTGTCAGCAAATATTTATGGTAATAAACGTACTGTGAACAATGTTCCTAAAAATAATAAAGCTTCAGATGATCTTTAAAAATGTGATCGATTGTTTGTTTTCACGGTTGTGACTTCTTTTTCAGGTAATGTGTAATGTGATGAATATTTTTGCAGTCTTGTGATTTACTGCTGACTGGCGCCCCCCGTCGCCGGCCTTTCGGTACTGCATTACGTGGCTGCTTCTCTCCAAGGTCCTGAAATATTGGAGTCCCAACTTGCAGCTGTTTTCTTCATCTTGATGGACTATTTTCTTAATATTATTCTCTCTCAAAACTAAAACATCGCAGCAAACTCCAACAGAGCCGGAGAGCTTCTCCACCTCCACCTTCCCCTTGAAAGATTTCCCTTGTCATCCTTTTAAACGGCTCAGCTACTTTAATCCTGACGGCTGGCCGCCGCGAATACATGCACGCGTTTGTTTTAATATTCCTCACCGTTGTGTGCCCGCATAGATAAACTTAATTGCAGTCTTCATTTACACACCGCAAGAAATGACCAGAAAGCGGCTTTAATTGGATTTATGGGCTACAAACAGGCGGTGAACAGAATGGCCCGCAGCCTCTCAGCTGCACCGACTTTCTGCATGTGGATATGAAATGACAGGCTACAGATGGTCCTTTTTTTTCCTTCTCTCTTTGGGGGCCAAATTCAAATCTGTGATCCATTACGCATCACAGATTTTGTGAGGAGTTGATGGTGCGTTTTCTTCAGTGATTTCGTGGCGTTAACCTGCGAAAATGGACCCGGCGAAGAAAGGTATGGTCTGTCAGCCTTTCAGGAATGTGCTTAGTATGCCTTCACTGCAAAGCCACGCGTAACATTTGCTATGTTTTATTGCACTGTAAAGCTATTCTGAGTGGGAACAGACAAACGCAAGATGAGCAGAAACATTTTTGTCATGACGCTTTTCTGAAAAGTAACAAAACCTAAGTAAAATAAAAAAGGGCTTTAATAATAACCAGAAAATGCACAGCTGGTCTCATATTCAAAGTTTTCTTACTAGGGCAGACAGTTTATGTCTTGGCTGCTCGTTTAGTTTGTTCACGGATGGGATGATAAAAGTACCCTCAGGCTTATTCTCTGTGCAGTGCCTTGTCAACAGGTGTTCGTGGGTCTACTTGGGGATAGGGCTGGGCTAAGTGCCACACTGCTCCCACTAAAGAAGTAGGTCACATCTGGTCTTATAATATGAGGCCTCCAGGACAGAATACCTCCCTGTTGCCACAGCCACATGTCAAATCCTTTCCTAATTGTGTTAGATAATAAAATCTGAGCTCACATAAACAATGCTAGAGTAACATGACTTGAAACAGGACTGCAAATGCACACTGGAACTGGACAAAACATTGTTTAACTTGCATTTTTTTTACACTAAATCTATTCCCCAAAACAAAAGAAACTATTACCTTGCATGTATATATCCTTATTTACAATAAAACAACTCAACCCGCCCAACACAGTTAACATTCACTGTGTGTGAAAATGTACATTTTCACCCTGCCTTTTTAATCTTTATGTATATATTGACTTATTTATTTTCAGATGCCCTCCCTGGGGGCGATGCAGGCAAATCAGACACCCTCGGGTCAACTGGCTCGGTCAGAAAAAGAGGAGGGGGCGCCAAGAAGGCGATGCAGGCAAACAAGTCTGCCCTCAGGGCCCCCCGAGCTCTTTGCTGCCTCACCCTTAGCAACCCCATCCGGATGGCAGCGCTGGCCCTGGTGGAGTGGAAATATCCTTTTCTCTGAGAGGGTTGCTGTGTTTGTCTCTGCACATGTAGTGTGTTTTGGTTTGTGTATGTTTAATCCTGCATATGATGCACATTTATTAATAATCATTTGGTTCATGTATTTTCCTGGAGAGATACATTCACAAGGCCCGCTCTTGCCTTAACTAGAGTCTGCAAGCCCTTTGACATTTTCATTCTTCTTGCCATTTTTGCCAACTGTGTGGCCATGGGTGTCACCAAGCCGTTTCCAGATGATGATTCCAACCCTACCAACCACAAACTAGTAAGTGTTCAGTGAAGAAATATACAATAATTTAACAAAGCTACCAAAAATATACATTATATGCCAGATCACAGATGATAGTGTGGGTCAAAGATATGTTTTTGGACACATGGATATGAATAAAACAGCTTGATAGTGAATAACTTACCAAACATCTTCTGTATGTGATACAAACTGGCATACTTTTGTTAGTCAGTTGTTTTCATGGCATCTCTAATGTAGAAACATTAAGGTAAAAGCCAGTGACGAAGAGGCTGGACCAGCTCGCTGTCTAAAGGGTCCAAGTCTCTACTCCTAAAGGTCATTATTATCCCAGTAGGAATTGCTAGAAACTTGTTTAAACCCACAGTGGGCAGGTATGCCCAGCTCTAACTGCTTTTGTCCAAATGCTACCCTGTTACCTAACCAAATAACCCTACTCATCAGACACAGTCACCAGCCACTCTGGTTCACAGCAGTTCCCACACTCTGACACTTGTTGAGTTGCTATCTTTTAACTTTAGTGGCCAGGAAAATAGGTCCGTGAGGACATGTTACTTTTGTGGGCTAGAGCAACTGGTGAGAGCCTTTAAAGACATGTAGCCATGCAGAAGTCTAAAACCTTACTATTAAATGAAGAATCCAACAAGTGCACAATTTAGACTTTGTCTGCAGAGAAAGTATTTATTTAGACATTTAAGCAGGGGCAAAGCATGCAAGAGAAATGGTAGACAATGCATACCTCGTTATCTAACCTCTGTGTGGAGGACTATGCATCAGGCATCCTGACTCCTGCAAAGGAAAACCCAATTTAGTGTAGAAAGGAGAAGGTCTGTAACACTACATAGAAGGGAAGGAAGGAAAGTGAATTTACGTCTTTAACAGTGCCTCACCTTTACTTCTTAATTTGCAGGATACATGACAGATTTATTCATTTTTTAGACACATCTGTGGATACTTGGCAGTGGTGTCAGAAAGTCAAATAGGTGAAGAGATCATATCATTGGAGGACGTGTGAAGAAGAAAAAATGTTTGATGAAAGATCTTACATGGAGGAAGTCTTGTTATCTATAAACGTCAAAGAGACGCTGGTGCTTTGATCATATAGAGCTGCCTTCATCAGACTTCAGAAAGGAGGCTTGGGCCTTGAAAATATAATAAGGTTAACACTTTGTATTGTCATGTGATGACATGTCTGATCTCCTTTTACAATTTTTATGCTTTTCTGTTCCTGATTTCTACAGCTTTACTCTCAGTAAGAAGATTTTCCTTTGCCTTCCTGAAATCATTTTCGTTGTTGGATCGAATATAAGTGACTGATTCCATTCATTCATCCATATTGGAGGTAGTGCAGTGAGCGTGACCATTATTTATCTGAGACACACATGCCTGATATGTATTATCAGTCATTATTTTATTAGTTCAGTCAGTATGTCTGGTGTTCTGGTGGATGGTGATGCATTAGCATGGAAAAAGTTGTGCCACAACCTCGGTGACGTGACGTCTGTCTGGGATCATGACTTACCTAAACACCAACCATCTGCCTCTTTTTCCAGTGAATCAAATGTCATATTGTTGTCAAATTATAAGCAAGTTCTATTAATAATAAAAGATTCCTATGACTAAATAATAACTTAATACATTTATAAAATAAGTCATGCAATTTTGCTTTGTTTTACATAATCCTGACATTGTTTGCAGAGAGATAACAGCTGATTCGGTATTTGAGTTTGAGCTCAGACTCGTTTAGTCAAATGTGTAGTGGACACACAGTCACAGCAGGATAGATGTTAGTAGATCTCTTTATTGGATTTCACAGAGCGGACAGTTAAAGATATTCTTCATTGGAGACTTAACTATATCCGTTATCATCATAACTTTTGGATCAGATTTTGGGGAAGGTTACAGATTTTCCAAGCTCCATCTTCTTATATTAAAGCATTTCGTTCCTGGATTATAGTGTCAGCGTGAGGTAAAGTCCCAGTGACAGTGACACTGATTAGAAGCTTTAAGCTGAAGGTTACAGAAAAGGGATCTGTTGGCAGACTTATGCGTGTGTTAGACAGTGGGTTAAGAGGTTAGAAAGCCAACAGTATCAGCTCTTAATGACTGCACAGGTTGTTTTTTGCATTAGGCAGGAGTAAAAACCAGTTGCAATGTGTGATAAAAAGAAATAACAGCCTCTAAATGTCAGCCCTAACAATAACTTGACATTTTCTTCAGTATTGTCCATTTTTTTCACATTCCGTCTGTAAAAGGTCTTTCCAATTTTAGTTAACCATCCCCGTGTTACCTTTTCTTTTGTTCTCAGGAACAAGTTGAGTACGTCTTTCTCGTCATCTTCACCATTGAGACCTTCACTAAAATTCTTGCCTACGGCTTAGTCATGCACCCCAGCGCCTACATACGCAGCGGATGGAACTTGCTTGATTTCATTATCGTCATTGTTGGGTATTTTGTGTACTTTATAAAGTCACGTTTTGCATCCACGAATGTTGTATTGTTAGTACGAAAAGTCAAATACAGCGGCTATTTTCTGACTCTGTGCAGGTTGTTCAGTGTGATAGCAGAAGCAATGACAGATCACAAGCCCGGTGAGGCCCACCATGCTGCAGGAAAACCTGGAGGCCTGGATGTCAAAGCTCTCCGAGCGTTCAGAGTGTTACGACCACTTCGACTTGTGTCTGGAGTGCCAAGTGCGTCAACTACAATTAGTTTTGTTGGGATATTAGTATGAAGTGAAGGTTTGCACTGAGGGGGGAAAAAGACAAAGCAGCTTATTTATTTTTAGTATTATTATTATTTATTATTTTCAACATTTTGTTCTTTTTAGATATATTTTAATTGTATTCTTAACATTTTTTGTTTAATTGTTCACATCTTTACAAATTTAAATCACAGACATTTCAACCACAATACTTCATCAAAGCAAAAATTCATTTTAATCTTAAAAAGTCAAATTTAATTTCGTTATTTAAACTTCCTCCTCTTTTTCTGCCTTTTGGTGTAATGTTGGTGTTTGTCTTGTCAGGTTTACAAATTGTGTTGAACTCCATCATGAAAGCCATGGTGCCCCTGCTCCACATTGGTATGCTGGTCATGTTTGTCATCATAATCTACGCCATCATCGGCTTGGAGCTTTTCATTGGGAGGATGCACAAGACGTGCTACCTCATGAGCACAGGTCTGTGTCATTCTGTGGATTTTCCATATGTCATTGATTTCTAGACTCAAAGCCTTTTGGTCTCTTGCTGTTTCCTGTTCCAGGTCTCATGGTGGATGATGATCCAACACCTTGTGCGTTTGCTGGGAATGGCCGCTTCTGTGTCACTAATGGGACTGAGTGCAGGGGCAAGTGGGAGGGCCCCAACGGAGGGATCACAAACTTTGACAATATCTTCTTTGCCATGCTGACAGTTTTCCAGTGCATCACTATGGAGGGTTGGACAGATGTACTCTACTGGGTACACATACATATTACTAGATCACAGTTTTCAAGCTCCATTTTTTCTTTTGTTGATTGACAATACTTATTGGTACTTTTTGCCTTTGTCTCTGTGCAGATGAATGATGCTATTGGCTATGAGATCCCATGGATTTACTTTGTTTCTCTGGTCATCTTTGGATCATTTTTCATTATCAATCTTGTATTGGGTGTGTTGAGCGGGTGGGTAGTCCCTGCACTGCAGGTTTCAACTTCCTTTGCGTGAATTGTGCAATGAGAAACAAAGGCGATACTTTAAAATGAATCTACCACATATGTCCCTCATGGTTTTCCTGTTGTTATTAAGTTTCTGCTTGTATTTATGAGCACAGAGAGTTTTCTAAAGAAAGAGAGAAGGCCGTCGCTCGCGGTGAGCTGCAGAAGGCGCAGGAGAGCAAGCAGATGGAGGAGGACATGATAGGATACATGGACTGGCTCATAGAGGCCGAGGATGTGGACGAAGAAGGAAACAAACGTTAGTTAGGAGAACATTTACATTCAAATATAAACTCTCAAATCCTTACATTTGTACATACTAATCTGCCTCTATGTGTCTTTGAAGGTGCTGCAATTGCAAAGAAAAAGATGATGAAGAAGTTTGGCTGGTATAAGCACAGTGAGGATGGAGGAGGTATGATAGCTGCTGCTTGTTGCTGTTATTATTTTTCATTTTACGTGATAATCTCTAACAAACAGTATGTGTGTGTGCATTCAACAGAGTCAGACTCTGATGATGATATAGCATACCTGGATGATGATAGTGGCTTCTGTGCATCTCTCATGTAAGGAAACAAAAAGGTCAACGTTGTTTTAAATCATTTTTTCTGTGGAGGAGATAGTGTCATTTTATTAATGTTCCTCTCTTGTTTTATTTCTTTCACAGGGCAAAGATGATGGCCAATAGTTTCTGGTAAGAATAAGAGAAGACGTACTACACTACTAGAAGATATATTTCTTACTGAATTATCCATAACTTTAGACTCAGTGGGTTTAAATAAATGATGCATTTTTTCACACCTGAAACAAAAAGGATGCTCTTTTCAAGTTAATGGTAAAATAATTATGAAAAATAAATATGATATCATGATTTTATCACAGCTCAGGCAGGCACAGGTGGTTTTCCTGCTTGCACACTAAAAGCTAAGCACAAATTTTGGCTAAATGAGAGCTGGTAACATAAAGTACTATAGACAGGATGTGAAAATAACACAAATTAGAAATAAAGAAAACACAAAACAGATACAAAACATTTATGGGTGCAGTCTACAAAAACTATAAATCTTTGAATTAAGGTGTTTTCAGTCCCATTATGACAGGTGTATAAAATCACCTATTGATGCAGTGTGCCTTTACAAACTTACTGAAAAATTGATCATTTTAAAGAGCTCATTGAATTTGAGCGTGGTACTATAGAAGGATGACACCAATGAAACAAGTCAGCTTGTGAAATTTCTTCCCTCCTAAATAATCCACCATCATCTGTAAGTGGCTACAACGTGCAGACCGTGTAAAGTTACAGAGCGGGATCACTCAGTACCGAGGCCAGTGGTGGGATTGTGCTACGTCATATTAATAGTTTTTGACTGTACATGTCTAGTATGCATGCAGTAAATATGTTCATTCTACACTTTCTTTAGTGACCAGTTGTGCCAGTTGAATCACACTCTCAGGAAGAACTGCCGTGTTGCAGTAAAGACCACTAACTTCTACTGGTTGGTGCTTCTGTTGGTGTTTCTCAACACTGTGGCCAGCGCTTCAGAGCATTACGGGCAGCCGAAATGGCTCACAGAAATGCAAGGTAATAAATAGCCCCGCCCATTTTTATTCTAACCCGTGATCCCAACCATCTTTATGCTTTGATTCTGAATGAGTCAGTGATTTAAGAACAAATGTTACTTTTTTGTCCCTCAGAGCGAGCCAATAAGGTCCTGCTGCTGCTCTTCACTCTGGAGATGTTGATGAAGATGTACGCCTTTGGTCTGCAGATCTACTTTATGGCGCTGTTCAATCGCTTTGATTGCTTTGTTGTGTGTGGCGGTATTCTCGAGACACTCCTCGTAGAATTTGATGTCATCCCGCCCATTGGCATATCGGTGCTACGCTGCATCCGACTGCTCCGGATATTTAAGATGACTCGGTAATTAGTGATTAAACCTTACGTGAGAAGGGAACTACAAATTTCCATGGCCTATCTTCCCATCCTGATGTGTGGTCATGATGTCCTGTCATTTTTAGGCACTGGGCTGCTTTGTCTGATCTGGTCACTTCACTGCTCAACTCTATGAAAGCTATCTGCTCCCTTCTGCTTCTGCTCTTCCTCTTCCTCATCATCTTCGCCCTTCTGGGTATGCAGTTGTTTGGAGGCAAATTCAACTTTGATGAGACTCAGATGAAAAGAAGCACCTTTGACTCATTCCCTCAGGCGCTGCTCACATGTTTCCAGGTGATTTACATCTCCAAAATATATCTCTCTTATGCTCACTGCTTAGCATTTCTGTTTATGGTATTGATTAGATCTCCTTCCCTCTGTCTGTTGAATTTCTTCTTGTTCATCTCGAATGGACTTTTGTTACAGATCCTCACTGGAGAGGACTGGAACGCTGTGATGTACGATGGCATTATGGCATACGGAGGGCCAATATTCCCTAACATGGTGGTGTGCATTTACTTTGTCATCCTCTTTGTCTGTGGTAACTGTATCCTTTCAACAAATGATTATCAGCAATGATATCAGCTAGAACAGTCGAAATATTACGTTTGGTCTTTAATTTCAAAAGGAATAAACAGCAGTTCCTTAATTTTGTGATCAGACATCCTGCTTAATGTCTTCTTGGCTATCGCTGTGGACAACTTGGCAGGAGGTGGTGGGAAGAAAAAAGTCGAGTAAGTTTGATATATAGACTGCAGATGGATGTAGCTACAGTCACCCAAATTTGTGAACTCAGCATTATGTCCCTCTCTGGGACTATATATTGGGACAAATATTTCACAGCTCTTCCCTACTCCTTCCATAGCAATTAAAAGGATAAGTAGCAACAAGTTAATCAGATGGAACTGATTAACTCAGCATCAGCGAATCTCATCACCTCTTTAAAAAAGCTTAGTAGTTTGGTCTGGAGCAGGGGCAGGGAACTTCAGGCCTCGAGAGCCGGTGTCCTGCAGGTTTTAGATGTGTCCTTGATCCAACACAGCTGATTTAAATGGCTAAATTACCTCCTCAACATTTCTTGAAGTTCTCCAGAGGCCTGGTAATGAACTAATCATTTGAGTCAGGTGTGGTGACCCAGGGTGAGATCTAAAACCTGCAGGACATCGGCTCTCGAGGACTAACGTTTCCTACCCCTGGTCTGGAACATTCAGATCTGTGTTAATACATACAGAAAGCTGTGAGAAAGCTTCTTCTCTCTAAAAACAACATGGCAGCATGGCTTAGATTTGCATCTGAGCAAATCCCATGACTTTGGGAACAATACCCTTTAAACAGACATGACCAAAGTCTAGATGCTTGGTCATAATGCATTTTTGTATCATTGTCACATACCATCCCCTGTCCCAGTTTTTGTCCCTCCCACATCGAGTTTAGGTCAGCTGTGTAGGTTGCAGCTTGGTTCGATATGCTTAAGGAAACGGTGACACGTTCTTTTAATTTCTGCTGCATTTACGCATCAGTGTATTCAATATAAAATTTTATTTGAAGCATAACAGTAGTGTATGAACATTTATTTATTCAGAGAGAAAAAGGAAGATGAAGAAGAGTGGGATGAAGATGAAGAGAAAGAGGATGAAGATGCAGGGGTAAGGAACTTTGAAATCTTTTTATATATTATATTGAATGTTTATAGAAAGTGAAGTAACCGCTGATATTTTGTCTCGGGAGCAGAACGAAGATGACGACTGGCAGGAAAATGAGGAGCTGAGAGTCATCGAAGGTCTGGAGGGTGAGTTTGATAGGCATTACACCCAACAGAGAGATATTAACTATCTTGACCAACAGTGATTATAAGTGTGTCTTTATTGTAGGAGTGGCTCCTCTAAAGCCCGATTTCTCCGGACCCAAAGAAAAGATTGTACCAATACCCGATGGAAGCTCCTTCTTCATTCTTGGAAAGAAAAACTGGTAATTTTAAATAATCATGAACCCGAGAAATGATTGAAGGGATAAAATCTAATACCAGTGCAGTGCACGTGATTTCCTTCCCATTTTTCATTCTTCAGTTTACGAGTCGCCTGCCACAACCTCATCCATCACCCCTACTTCACCAACTTCATCCTCATCTTCATCATCCTCAGTAGTATTTCACTGGCTGCTGAGGATCCCATTAAATCCCACTCATTCAGGAACACTGTAAGGCCAAGCTTCACTCGCATTTCCTGTCATATTCCCTACATGTTTACTGACTCATTATCTTCATTAGACTGAGAACTGATTTAGCTTCTGTCTTCCTCAGGTGCTGGGATATGCTGATTATGTATTCACTTCAGTTTTCACTGTGGAGATCGTACTTAAGGTAACAGCTGCAGTGGCTGTAAAGAACCAAATCTAATAGAAAATTATGCACTAGCAAACCTCAGAAGTACATGGCAGTGCAATGAGTTTCTGACTTTGTTTCTTCACCCTCTCACTCATGTTTAGATGACTGTTTATGGAGCTTTTCTGCACACTGGCTCCTTCTGTAGAAATGCCTTCAACCTTCTTGACCTGCTGGTTGTCAGTGTGTCACTCACGTCCTTCTTTCTGCAGTGAGTAGATACACGTGAAACACAAGCTGTGGTTCTTCTGTCGGGTTCTGGCAGAAAGATCAGGAGTAGTTGTAGCAAAGAGAAGAGATTTGAGGATAACTTTTTTTAATTTATGAGCTCAAACTTTTCTTTTCTAATCTCTTTTCCTTGCTTCTTCCAGCTCAAGTGCCATCTCTGTGGTGAAGATTCTCCGAGTGCTTCGAGTGCTCAGGCCTCTTCGAGCCATAAACAGAGCCAAGGGATTAAAGGTAAACAGCTATATTCTATCTAGTTTCATTCCTATGTTCATTTAAGCATTATTTCAGACAGAGCACCAAGTAAAGCTTGGTCTCCAAGCTGATAACAGCTGATCCCACTGCCTACCTACATCGGCTGATGGCTCAGCTGATACCCTTCTATGGATCCAATTAGCAAATCTCATAAAGGGTGCACCGTTCAGCCTGCTGCATCTGCAAGCCGCTTGCACCTCAGCTCCTCCTTTTCATGTCATGTCACACTTAATCAATGTCATGTAAACTCGCTGATCACTTAACACAAATATCTAATCAGCCATTCACATGGCAAACACTAATTTAAGAGTGTAGACATGGTGAAGAGAAACTGCCAAAGTTTCAACTAAGCATCAGAAGAAGAAAGGAAATTGAATTTAGTTTGAACATGACATGATTGTTGGTGTTAGACAGGCTGGTCTGAGTATTTCAGAAGGTGCTCATAGACTGGGATTCATCTCTAGGGTTCAGTGAGGATGGTCCAAAATACAGGGCCAGTGAGTAGCAGTTCTTTGGCTGAAAATGTCTTGTTGATGTCAGAGGTCAGAGGAGAATGGCCAGACAGCTTCCAGCTAATAGGAAGACAACAGGAAATTCAAATAGCCACTTGTTATAAACAAGGTATGCAGAAGATCATGTCAGCACATCAAGCCTTGAAGCAGATGGGCTACAGCAGCAGAGGACCATCCAAGCTACCACTCCTGCCAGCTAAGAACAGGAAACTGAGATTATAATTCACAGAAGCTCACCAAAATTGGATAACAGAAGATTGTAAGATTGTGACTTTTGAATGGTAGGGTCAGAATTAGGTGTAAACAACATGAAAGCATAGATCCATTGTCTCTTGTGTCAACGGTTCAGGCTGCTGGTGGTGATGTATAGGTGTGAGGGATATTCTTTTTGGTCCCTTTGTAGCAACTTAGGATCCTTTAAACGCCACAGCCTACCAGCGTTTTGTTTCTGATCATGTCCATCCCTTTATGACCACAGTGTGGTCTTCTCTCTTCTAGTGGCTAATTCGAGCAGGATAACACACCATGTCACAAAGCTTGAATTGCCAAGCTGGTTTCTTGAGCGTGCCAATGAGTTCACTGAACTCAAATGGCCTCAACAGTCAACATCTCTCAGTCTAACAGAGCACCTTTGGATGTGCAGCCGACAAATCAGCAGCAACTGTGACAATATCGTTGTTTATACTGTACAATTTATTCAGTGTACATAAAAAAGTGTAACATGGTGCTTTTTAGTCACATCGTTTTTGCTGTTTATATGTTCACAGAATGTGGTGCAGTGCGTGTTTGTGGCGATCCGCACCATCGGCAACATCTTAATTGTCACAACCCTCCTCCAGTTCATGTTTGCGTGTATTGGAGTGCAGCTTTTCAAGGTTCATGTTCACACTTTAAGCATGATAAGATTTTAACCCTCAGCAGATATATAGAGTGTGTCGAGTGAGTGTTTGTAACAGTGTAACTTCTCTGTGTTTGCTGTTATAGGGCAGATTCTACAGCTGCACTGACGAAGCCAAACACACTCCAGATGAGTGCAAGTCAGTGGTTTTTTTTTTTCACACAACATAAAGCCCTTGACAATTTCTTATCACGCTGTTTATTAAAAGATGTGCATGCATCTAATTTTAGAGGCACATTTGTGGTGTATAAGGATGGAGATATGAATCACCCCATGGTCAGGGAACGCATCTGGGAGAACAGCGATTTCAACTTTGATAATGTGCTAATGGGAATGTTGGCTTTATTCACTGTGTCAACATTTGAAGGTTGGCCGCAGTGAGTATTAATTCTACATTTTAAGTCCATCACCTCTCTAAACTATCTGTGTCATTCCTTGGGAGCTTCATTTTTTTTAAGTTTATTTCTTAGAAGTTTATTGAACAACTTACCATTTTGTTATTTTCTTTATTTTGGAAAATATTGCTAAAACAGGAAGTAACAGAGCGGTTGTAGGGACTATTTTTAGCTGAAGATTAAGTGAAAATGGCCTTCAGAGCACTACAGTCATGGGAAATGTTTATGTTTCATACACTTTGCTGCTTCACTTTTTGTTTAGATTATTTTTAGAATCGGAATAAGAATATTTTATTAACCCCAGAGAGAATTATATGGTCACAGGTGCTCCAAGACATGTTTCCATGAAACAGTGAAGAACCATCATGACATCAAGACTTTTATTGGTCAATAAATTAAAGCCATGCAAAGACTCAATATTTAAAGACAACATGGCTTTTGCAGTTCTCCGTGGCATGCCAGATCTCAGCTTCAGGGACAAATCCAGACTAATCACAATCCAGTCCTGCCTTAAAAGTGCTCAAAATCGATCACAGTTTTTGGGGTTCTGTTTGTCTCTCTGCTTTTTAAGCACTGGCCATACTTAACATGTACTCAAAGACCAGCTTTTAATGATCCAGAAGCAGTTTGGTGACAATCTGTTAAATTTCCAGCATGATATAGGACTTTTCACAAGGCAAAAATGAGACGTAAGAGGCTCAAAGATCATTAAATGAAAATGTCCATATCTTAATCAAATCAAACATCTGTGCTCAACAATAAAAAATAATCAAAGTAAAAACAGGAAAGTATATGAAACACAAAATATGTGTCACTGCCAAAAAACTTGTCATTGTGACTGTAGACCTGATTTCATTGTTCTCTAAATATATTCACCAAGCAATTATTTGTTTCATGAATTGTTTACACATCACACAAATAATGATGAATATAGAATTTGAATTGACATTTCATGATTGCGTGGCTATGCCAAAGCTTGAACTACCCCATTTTAAGCAGACAAAAGAAATACTGTGTTTCTTGTGTGTCTGAGGGCTACGCTACAATATCACTGGGGCCGTTGTTTTACAGCCTGCCTTATGAGATTATTCTTTATTACTTATGTAAAGATATTGCTACTGAAATGACATGCTCTTTTGTGACGCCAAAGAGAGGATATACATACATGAAACTATATCACCTTTTCATGGCTTTTTAAATGAAATTTCCAAATAATAACAAAAGTTTAGGAATCTTTATATCAATGATTAAATGACTCAATGTATCAGGAATCCTGTGTGTCACTCGCTTTGTCTTTTTTATTTTATTTTTGCCTAAAGGCTTCTGTACCGGGCCGTCGATGCCAACGCCATAAATCGAGGCCCCATTTACAACTACAGAGTAGAAATCTCCATCTTTTTCATCATCTACATCATCATCATCGCCTTCTTCATGATGAACATATTTGTGGGTTTTGTCATCATTACATTTCGAGAGCAAGGAGAGGCTGAGTTCAAAAACTGCGAACTCAATAAAAATCAGGTTAGTTATCATTAAAAACAGGATTTCTAACTGTAGTTTTGATTTCAGTGTAATAGCATTCTTTCAGACTCAATCATTTCTATCCTCTCCCTCCTCACAGCGTCAGTGCGTGTATTATGCATTGAAAGCTCAACCAATTAAGATTTACATTCCCAAAAACCCATCCCAGCTCAAATTCTGGAAAATCATCAACTCCAGCCAGTTTGAGTATGTCATGTTTGTACTGATTCTGGGAAACACCCTTACTCTGGCTGTTCAGGTACAATGTCAGTCAGTTTTCACTCAGATAAAATACTAAAATATTGATTCAGGGCTGTGATGTGAATTTTTGTGTTGTTTTTCCTCTCAGCATTATGAGCAGTCAAAACTATTCACCTCCATTATGGACATCCTCAACATGATCTTCACTGTGGTTTTCACTATAGAGATGATTATCAAGCTAATGGCTCTGCGGGCACATGTAAGGTTTCACTCTTTTTCCTCTGAGAATAATATTTGGCACAACTCCACTCACTGTCTGCTGTCTCGATGACTCTCACTTTGCTTGTTTAATCTCTGCAGCACTATTTCATCGATCCTTGGAATTCATTTGATGCACTTATCGTCGTGGGAAGTGTGTTGGACATTGCAGTGTCTGAATTTAGCGTAAGTTTGTTCACACAGCAACAAAATATCACCAGCTACCTTCCTTATCTACCCAAATATCTAATCAGCCAATCACATGCCAGCAATTAGTCATGCAATAAATGAGACAAATTAGGCATTTAGAGATAGTCAAGATAACCTGTTGAAATTCAGAAAGAGCATCAGAGTGGGGAAGAAAGGTGATTTAAATGACTTTGAACAAGGCATGGTTGTTAGTGGAGAACTGGGATTTCCCCACACAAACATCTCTAGGTTTACAGAGAATGGTCTAAAAAAGAAAAAATATCCAGTGAGCAATTGCTCACCTCAATTCGGGCGAGGTGAACAGTTAACACACTGGGTGACGCCAGTCTCAGTATTTTCTGTGCAATTTTGATGAAACTTTCCTTTTAATATCCTGAAGATTTGCTGGTATTTAGCTGCAACGGCTAAAAGGGTGGTGTTGGTTATTAAGGTGCTATTATGTAGGGATAAAATCAGGAATATAATTCAGATGCCAGAAGGAAAACTATTACTGCCATCAGGGTTGTCAGCTGCGCTTTTGTGAACAATAAACTAAACAAATGATTAAGAACTACACGATGAAAAATAATAAAATAAACCTTTCTACTATTTTTTTTTTTGAGAAAAATTCTATATGGCTTGAAATATGTATTACTCTGAAAATGAAATAATTTGTGCTTTAATTTCTTTTCTCCTGCATGGTATCGCCTGCCTGTTGTTGACCACATGCAAAACGATTCAGGGCGGAGGCGGTCATGGTGAGGTAAGAGCTGAATGCTGAAGTACTCGTTTTAATTCTTCTGCAATACACTTTGGGTGGACAAAAGCTAATAAGCTAATAACCTTGAGAAAAATAAGTGCAACTTGAACAACATGTCTCAGTTTTTCTACTCATAACTTAAACACTTCTGTGCTGCTCCTTGGCTGCATTTCTCTGTGATATCTCAGGGTGAGGGTAACGTCTTTGTCAGGAAGAAAGCTTTGAAACTCTTCTGCATTAGGATTTCCAATCCAAATGGCTTGTGATAAGTCCAAAAACGGTGCTCTTATCTTCAGTCTTTACACTTGACAAGCGCGCTTCAAGCAGGCCAGAATTAACCGTATACATAAACCGTCCTGGCCTGCAGGACACGTTTCACACTCCTGATGACATATTTGCTTTTTCAGTCTCAGATATTTAACTATTCCTGTCTGCCTTTATTCTTTCTAGGGTCCCGGGAAAGGAGAAAGTGGAAAAGTATCCATCACATTTTTCCGTCTT
The DNA here is from genome assembly GCF_036321145.2 of Pelmatolapia mariae. NCBI lineage: Eukaryota > Metazoa > Chordata > Actinopteri > Cichliformes > Cichlidae > Pelmatolapia > Pelmatolapia mariae. Next base: position 17,509,333 of record NC_086244.1, on the reverse strand, counting down.
TTCCGAGTCTTGAGGTTGGTCAAACTCCTCAGTAAAGGAGAAGGCATTCGGACTCTTCTCTGGACTTTTGTCAAGTCCCTCCAGGTCAGTAGCAGCACAGAAATAACAAAAGGATTAAACAATTTCTTGTGACACCTGTAGACAACTTTTATGTAACTTTGCTCTCGACTTTTATCTGCTCAGGCTTTACCTTACGTTGGCCTCCTCATTGCCATGATCTTCTTTATCTATGCTGTGATCGGCATGCAGGTGAGTCTTTGTTATGAACGTAGGTTTAAATTTTGGCTTTTTCACTCATTGCAATTAATCAAACAGGTATCTGATGATAAACAAAACATTACCATTACATCATACAGGCTGCCCCCAGTTTACAAGTCTATAATAATAAAAAGTCTCTGGTTTTAATGACTGTTTTTTTTTCTCTTGTAGATGTTTGGGAAGGTGGCTGTTGATGACGACACACACATCAACAGAAACTGCAACTTCCAGACTTTCTTTATGGCTGTTCTGGTACTTTTTAGGTGAGTCTTTTTAGCCAGAGGAAGGGGCAAAATTAAAGGGACAAAGCTGAATTGTTGAAAAATGAAGCTTTACTGCAGTTCTTCCAATGGCCACTGGAGGCCGGCTACCAGAGAGATTAAATTAATGTGCTTACAGCCTTGTAATGAAAACTGTTTTTGGCAATGAAACTAATGTCCTCCTTCATAAAGACTCTGAAGGGGACCTCTTAAAAAGTGGTTACTGAAGCTTACCACCTTCAGTAACCACTGGATCAGTGGACTGAACCTCTCAGCGCTGCTTGTAGTATAGGTGCCTTCTGGAGCACTTTAAATAAAAAATAAAAATGTGACACAATGTGCCTTACTTTATCTTTCTTTTTGACTTTAATGAGGATCATAATTTACATGATGAACATCCTGTTCTCTAACTAATACAGGGTAATTTCTTTGTGCAACCAGAGGTATCGCTCCCTGCTGCTCATTAGCAAGAATGCACATTTAACGCACTTCAAAGACAGTTTTACTTTTCAGACCTGAAAGCTGAGTCATCCATATTTTATATCTTTGTTTTTGCAGACAAAACATAAATGCCGAAGCTTCAAAATGCACAGTCTAATAAACAACTGGTGATGGCATGGAAGCTATGTCCATCGTTTATCTACAGTCCATGGCTTTCTTCTCTCTTCTGATAATACGTTTCTTTATTATAGTCTTTTTCAGAATCAGAAGTTACTGTGCTGCATTAACATGACTTTTTGCTCAAACAAAAAGTGCTTCTAGTGGGAAACTTGAATTACTTTCATGCTTCCCTTTTCTAACATCTAGAAGGTCTAAAACAGTGTAAAGGAATGGTGATAATGCTGCTGTTTTTCCTTGTAGGTGTGCCACTGGAGAGCAGTGGCAAGAGATCATGTTGGCAGCTTTGCCTGGCAGACGCTGCGACCCAGAAGCCGACGTTGAACCTGGTGAAGAGTTCACCTGCGGTAGCAACTTGGCCTACATTTACTTCATCAGCTTCTTCATGCTCTGTGCTTACCTGGTAAGCAAAGCCACCGAAAATTAGGGATCATTTTTTTAAAACCACTTCGTTCATCTTGTTTGTGGTAAAACATGTCCTTTCTTTTGATATAACTAAACACTACCTCCTGTCTCTAAAAGAAATGTAGGTATAATTAATTCTAACTCGTGTTTTATAGAATATCAGGTCAGGAGGAATCAAAGTTAGATGAAAGCAGACAGCATAGTATTACAGCTGCAGCGTACTAGCAGGTTTAAAAGCTTACCCTGTCTTCTCCAATTCCCAGCTCATCAGACAACTCCCATCCACGGATTTTATTAATCCAGGCAGCACACTCAAACCACAAAATCCCGATTTAAAAGGGCACAAATATTTTGGTAACAGCACTTTGACCATAGTGCTATTTTAAGACATTAAATGTGTCGAATGAAGGTAGCATTTGCCCTAGAGAGCAGGCAGAGGAGGGTCCACGCAGGATCTCATACTCTATCAAGTTGCTGCGTTCCTGCAGTGGAAATGGTAAAAACTGCAGAAAATACAGCGGAGTATAATCTGTTCCAGATTACCTGCTTAGAATTATCAGCAGTATCATATATGATTCAGACAGGGGTAGGGAACTCCAGGCCTCGAGGGCCGGTGTCCTGCAGGTTTTAGATATCACCCTGGGTCAACACACCTGAATCAAATGATTATTTCATTACCAGGCCTCTGGAAAATGTCAAGGCATGTGGAGGAGGTAATTTAGCCATATTAATCAGCTGTGTTGGATCAAGGAAACATCTAAAACCTGCAGGACACCGGCCCTTGTGGCCTGGAGTTCCCCTGCCCCTGGTTTAGGCGGTTCGATTTACAGCAGTGTTACAGTTTTTCTGTTCGTTTGTCCTTCTTTATGTTTTCTTCCTTTGTGGACAGCTGACAAAAATCAATCCGTATGTGGTTTTCGGCCTCTAGCAGAAACCCACAAAGACCCACCTGGCAGCTAATGTAGATCAGGACCTCTGTGTGCTGTTGGGTTTTTTAATATGTTCACAGAACTGTGGTGGCCTGACTTGCCTGTTGTGACTTTATACAAAATTTAGAAGCAACAATAATTCAAAATGTAATCTTACTGCTTTTATTTGCTAAATTTACTTAAAATGTTTCCTAAATTTTCTTTTATCATTTTTATACTATACTACCGTGTTATACTGGACTTTCTGGATCCCTATTCTCACTTTTTTCAATAATAGATTTATTTATGTAAAACACATGCTGTTATAGTTATATCTTTCTCTCTCAGATTATCAACTTGTTCATTGCTGTCATCATGGACAACTTTGAATATCTGACAAGAGACTGGACCGTACTCGGCACTCACCATCTGGACGAGTTTAAGAGAGTTTGGTCTGACTATGATCCAGAGGCCACGTGAGAATCATTTTAGTATCATTCTCCACAACTTGTGCATTTTTTCTGTCCTTGCATACTTTGTTTTACATCTGTCTCACCAGCTCTGCGTCCATCTCTCTCCTACAGCGGTCGTATAAAACACATCGATGTTGTCACTATGCTGCGCAGGATTCAGCCGCCTCTTGGTTTCGGAAAATTATGTCCTCATCGTGTTGCCTGCAAAGTGAGCAAAAACACATTTGCTCCTGCGGATTTAATGAACAAACTAAAGATACACATCTGACTCCTTCTGCCTCAACTTGTCTTTGCAGAGACTGGTTGCCATGAATGTTCCCCTGCATCCTGATGGCACAGTCACCTTCAACGCTACTCTGTTTGCTCTCGTGCGAACCTCACTGAAGATTAAGACTGAAGGTTTGACCTGCTGCATATACACACAAACACAGAAGCTCATTATTTGTGTATGAGATTACCTCACTCTGTGATGATAGTGCTGTTTATATTAAAGGATTTGTTGTTTTTGTCCCACTCAGGTCCCATCGACCAGCAGAATGAAGAGCTGAAGGTGATTATCAAGAAGCTCTGGAAGCGCACTAAACCCAAGCTCATCGATGAAGTCATTCCTCCCCCTAGAGGTATACCACAAAATTGCACTGCTTTCCAGCATAATGAAAAGTAAAGAAAACCTAAATTACACTGAATATTAAATCAAGCCCTTTTTCTTTCATATTGTGTACCTGATGATGCCAAATATGTACATTTATTCATATAAGTCTTATAATCCAAAGTAATGTTTGTGTAACATTACCTTCTCTCAGGAGATGAGGTGACTTGCGGAAAGGTTTATGCCAGCTTCTTGATTCAAGACTACTTTAAAAAATTCCGGAAAAGAAAAGAAAGGGAGAGGAAATCCAAAAGGAAGGACAAAGCAGCTTCTCTACAGGTAACATAAACTCTGCTATCCAAATCAAAGATCCCATGTTTGACACAACTTTTTCATTGACTCGATGCAAAATAAAATCATCAGTCTGTGTATGAATGTGGACCCAAATGCTGACCTAAAAGAGGATTAATAAACAAAACAAATCTTTATTTCAGTGAGGCAGAAGTCCAACAGGCAACTGACAGAAAATAAAAGGAAGTAACCTAAATGCTCAAAGTAAAAGAATAAAAAATGTAAAATACAAAAACTCATGCACATACATTTTAATTGCATCTTGAACAATGTTTGCTTTCCAAGTTAAAATCATCTTTTTCATGCGAGTCTTAAACTGAGATTTGAAGGGTTAAGTTCAACTTACGATCAAATATACTTTTTTTATAATAAAAAATAAATAATTATAAAAATAAAAAATCTTTTCATCCATCTTCAGGTGCTTAACTTTGCATTAAACTCATTTTTGAATGTAGGCTGACTTCAGTTTATGGATGTGTTTGTAGCAAGGGCTGCGGACACTGCAGGATCTGGCTCCAGAGATGCGTCTGGCAATGGCTTCTGATCTGGAGGATGAGGAAGGTGGAGGCGATGATATATTTGAGAGTGGGCCTGAAACGTCAGCAACCCCCACTCCCTCCAGCACACCGATGCCACCTCTGGACACGCTGGTAGAGCAGACGACTGTAATCATGGAACCAGAGCCGCCCAAGATCTCCAACGGAGGTGTGATCACAGAGCAGGTGACGGGCTTGAAGGAACACCAGAGACCGGGATCAGAGCTGGCAGGTGTCAGTGTGGTAACAGAGCAGCCTGTGAGGTCAGAACCCCTCCCAGTGAGGTACGTTACTGCGTCATACGTGAATTCTCACATTGGTACTCACACTGGTATTCCTTCTATTTTATACCAAGGAGTTTTCTAACTTGCTTGTACTCTTAACAAACAGGGCGGACTCCATCAGTGAATCGCCTCTTCCTCCTCCACCTCCACCTGAGATTTCAGTTGAAGAAGTCAAAGCCACAGAGGAAGTATCCGAGCAGGTGTACTTGAGTGAAGGAGATGCTGCAAGTCTGGCATCAGTAGACCGGTAAGGAATAATGAAGAAGGTCAAGCGATAGATGTAGGTTTATTAAATTATTCATTAAAAAAAACAATTTGGGAAATAGATGGATTAAAAAAAACAAACAACTGAAGACAAGAGAGAACAGCCTAGCATTAAGACTGGAAACAAGGGGGTAGAGGATTCAACCTACCAGCACCTCTAGAGCTCACTAATTAGCATTTTTACTCTTTGGTCGTGCAGGTATATGTATCCAGAGGCTGTTTCCCCAGTACCAACTGATGCAGGCTACAATGGCCAGAGTCTGGAAAGAGGCAGCAGCCTTGGCGAAATACCGTATGACTCTAATGGTACCAGTGGCTTCGTTAGCAATGATTACACTGACATCAACATGAATGGAGGGAGTGCTGCCACGAGTCCCACTCCCTACACCACAAATGAATATAATGAGAATGGATATCCAAGATACAGTGAGAATGGAAACGGCGTCATCACCGCCAACGGGAACGGAAGCACAATGAGCGGCGGCCATGAAAACGGCAGCAGCATCGGTTACACTGGAAACGGCTACACTACCAATGAGAACAGCGGTGCCCAGTTTGTTAGAAGAAGGTTACTTCCTGCTATTCCAAAAGGTTTTCCTCCTTCTCTTCCATTCTTCAAGAGTACTGATAGACAGAGGTGGTTGTATATTTTTGGACGTTGCCGATCAGAAGAAATTTAAAATTCAAATATTTTGATAATGTTTTTGGTGTTTAAATAATCTGTCAAGTGAATTTATCAAATATTACTGTTATTTTACTTTATAAACTGAACTTTTCTGAGGGGTTTTATTGGGCATGTGAACTGTAACTGAACCCTGCTAATACAAACTCTCTCCACACACGGTGCTAGTCTTGCACTCGGGTCATTTTTCTAATATCTTCCTGCTTTCTGTTTCAGGTCATAAACCCGCCTTTAATTTCCAGTGTCTGAGACCACAGAGCAGCGTAGATAACCTCCCCATCCCAGGAATCTATCAAGGCAACACATCTCCAACTAGATCACGTTTGCAGGTAAAACAGTGACACGCATACACACTCAGCCTGCTAGTTTTCATACTCAGTTCTAGCTTAAACTCATAATGATATGAATAAATGATAAGAGAGCAGCCTCTCTGATCTGGATTTACTGGCTCTACTTTTGCTCTCCTCTGTCAGAACCAGCACAGCCTGGAGTCCCGGCCCAGCAGTGTGTCCTCCATGTCGTCCACCTCCTGGGCGAACACGGCAGCAGCTGGTGCCACTCCTGTTCCAGGAATAATTGCCCCCTCGGCACGCAAGGGCAAGCTCATCTACACTCCTATGATCTTGATGGATGAAGCCACAGGTACCAGTCAACCGCTGTGGAATGACGGTTCTGCCAGCCTTCCTGCAGGAAGGCGCCCCGGCTGGTACCCCGGTCAAACCAGGACGTTCACCAGTGTAAGAATGCCACCCCCTGTGAACCAGGGCTTCGTAAGCAAAGGCAGCGCAGACAGTCTGGTGGAGTCGGTAAGTAGTATTTGAGATTTTCGTAAAGGTGAAACCTCCTACACCCACTATTATGTAGAACTTGGTGTATTTTAAATTCTTGTGACCCTTTGTAACTTGATTTAGTGAGACTTTAAGGCTGATATTCACCTGTTTTGACTAATTTAAACTTTTGAAACCTCATAGGGATATTCTTGCCCAGTAAAAAGGATGGCAAAACTGTTATCCATCATATTAAAAATCCTTTTAGGACCAGATCTATTCATGCTCACCATGAACAGGATGAATGACTAAAGCAACTCTTTGCACTATCGCCTTTCTGAAATGTAATCCTGCTCATTTATTTGAATATTTGCTCAACTTTAGACTGGACGTGAGCAGCTGACAGCACAAACCTGTCTTAAATGATTGCTTCTTTAATCTTTCTGTCACCAACCACAGATCTTGATCTCTGAGGGTCTCGGTGTCTATGCAAGGGACCCGAAGTTTGTGAACTTTGCTAAGCGGGAGATTGCTGAAGCCTGCCGCATGAGCCTGGATGAAATGGAGAGCGCAGCTGCTGACTTGATAGCGCGTGGAGCCACTCAGTCGATTTCTCGATTTGAGGAGGAGCTGGCTGATGAAATGAACTGTGTGATTTCTTACTGAGATCAGTTGAACTGTAAGAGAAATGTGTGAGAAACTGAGATGTGAAGTTTGTTTTTTCTTAAAAAAAAGGGAGAAGAAAATCTTTTGTGTGTGTGTGTGTGTGTTTAAATCTCTTTTGAAAACAAAAAGAAACATCCCACATATGAGATTTCTATCATGTTGGGTATGATGTGCTTTTGTTTGTGAATGCCAAAAACACACTTTGATTTTAAGTGTACATGTCAATTTGTGACAAAAATTGTGATTGCCGCAGAAGAGTCAGCAGGACGCAAGTTCATTTTCTGCATTGTGCTCTCGTTTTGTACTCTACTTGAACTGTGGTCACTTTATACACGTGTGTTCAGCTACAATCAGGGAAACTAGACTCTGAAATAAGAGTGTTTTAAATCTGCACATGTAGATCAAATACTTTTCTTTACTCTTGATACAACTGAGTAAGACTGTGAGTTTCCAACAGCATTAGCTTCTTTAGAGAAATATTTAAATATAATGAATATCCTCTAAGATGCACAATGCAAACTTGTGGCGAAAATGTAAAAATTATGTTTTGGATTCATTGTGACTGAACGGTTGTGTGGCTATCCACTGTGCAAAAATAAAATGAAATGTTTTCTCAAACATTCGTTAATTTTTGTTTTGCAGATGGGATATCGTTCCAAACGTTGCACACGGTCTCAAAGGCTCTTTGTATTTGTTTAAAAGCACATACTGAAAACCCACAGCAAAATTAAAGCAGCGACTTATATAATCAGACATTAATGGACCGGCAGATGGGTAACATCTGGGTTTCACTTCCTCTTTTAAAGAAAAGAAACATGCAAAGCTATGAGCCATGGATGCTTGTTATTCGGTGCTATTGTAGTAGTACATCAAGTATCTGTGTAAAATCCATTTTGTGTTAAGTAGAAAGCTTTTACTTTGGTTTGTTTAGGTACAGCTTTACCGTTTTCTATTTCCTATTTCTGTCTGTGCTCTTGATCAGAGCCTGTGCTACTGTTTTATTCAGGTTAGCTGCTAGCATTTGGAAAGTGACGGGAAATAAAAATATATAGATTGGCTTACGAAAAAAGCAAAACCCCGAGAGAGTCTATGTCACAGAGAGTCTATGAAATACACAGAGAGTTAAAGCAAGGAGAAGACAGGAGCTTGGCATGTCATGGGAGGGTTTTTTTTGTATCCAAGGCTTATAGCAGTGTAACTAGAAGATGCTTTAAGGTTGGTTAAGTATTCCTTATAAAATGGTAAATGGCCTGTATTTGTATAGCGCTTTACTAGTCCCTAAGGACCCCAAAGCGCTTTACACATCCAGTCATCCACACACACATTCACACACTAGTGATGGCAAGCTACATTGTAGCCACAGCCACCCTGGGGCGCACTGACAGAGGCGAGGCTGCCGGACACTGGCGCCACCAGGCCCTCTGACCACCACCAGTAGGCAACGGGTGAAGTGTCTTGCCCAAGGATACAACGACCTAGACTGTCCAAGCCGGGGCTCGAACCGGCAACCTTCCGATTACAAGGCGAACTCCCAACTCTTGAGCCACGATCCTTATTAAAGGCTTTGAATCACAGAGGGAATGATACCTTTATCATGACGAATTCTCATGGATCAATCATCAGGATCCATCATATCTTGAAGACCTCATATTATCTCAATAGAGCTCTTTGATCTCAGACTACATGTGTCATGAAACAGCTGTGTACAGGCAGGAGAAGGACCCAAATGCAAAATCTCGGAAACAGGACTTAAACTCAAAAACCAGCTTTATTTGCTGAAAGCAAAAACAAGGCAAGGCAAGTTTATTTATATAGAACAATTCAACAGCAAGGTGATTCAAAGTGCTTTACAGAGACATTAAAAAACAGAAAAAATTAAAAAGCATGATTTAAAAAGAAAAAGAAAAAAAGGGAACAGTAGATAAAATCAGTAGTTAAAATGTAAATTTTGAAATGTAAGCTTAAAAGTAAAACAGTGCGGATTTGGTGCTTTATTCAAATGCAGCTGAGAACAGGTGAGTCTTCAACCTGGATTTAAATAAACTGAGTGTTTCAGCTGATCTGAGGCTTTCTGGGAGTTTGTTCCAGATATATGGAGCACAAAAGCTGAATGCAGCTTCTCCATGTCTGGTTCTGACTCTGGGAACTGATAGATAAAAAAATGGATCCAGATGACCTGAGGGATCTGGAAGGTTCATAATGGGTCAGGAGGTCACTGATGTATTTTGATCCTAAACCATTCAGAGCTTTATAGACCAGCATCAGAACTTTAAAGTCTAAACAAAATAAAACTATACTGGGAAAATACTAATGATAACATGAAACACAGGGAGGGAGGATACGACATGGAACTGAGGGAGATGCATAAATACACAGAAAGATAACGAGGGACGTGGGAACACACAGGGACACAAGAACTCACAATTAAATAAACACAGACACACTGAGGGAGACAGAGGGCAAAGAAACAAGGGGGGATCTAATAAACAAAACTAAACAGAACACCCAACATAGAATTAACCTTTAAAACAAGAAGTGAGCTTAAACAAAAATGGCAAAAAAAACCACAGGAAAACTCAAAACACTGGGTCAAAGGAGCCAGGACCATGACATACAGTAGTACTGGCCCACATACAATAACTTAAGCTGTCTTTGAATTGAAAAAAATATGCTCAGAATGTGTTTCAAGACTGTTGTCAGTGTCATCCAATAGATTGTATTGTACATTAAAGATGGATGCAGCCACCATCATATTCACCCCTAGTTTTGGCATTCTTTAATCTAAATGTTAGCCTTTAGGTAAATGCTATGTTCTGTTTTTGGAGTAAGCAGTGACCATATTCGGATGAGAGTTACGCAAGCTTCATTAGAAAGCTGCATCCATAAATTATATAAGTGCAAAGCACAGACACAGATATCTGCAAGTCAGTGCAAATTAAGAGGAGAATAAAATACAAAAATTCACTGACTAGAATTACAAAGAACGCCTGGTACAACGGGCCATGTTATTTTGGTGGCATTTTAAAATGGTACTAACATAAGCCAAGTTTTATCTCTACAGCATTGAAAAGGTGAACTCCATGATCGTGTGTGTTACTGATATAAACAAGAGTGTGGTGCCTTTAATCAAAATAATATGCTCCAGCTTTTGCAATCAGTCGTGTCAAACCCACCTCTAAGATCTAACAATACGAGCAAAAAGAGGACGAGTCGATCATCTAACACTATGAGAAGGTTGTCTGACCAGAGCTTTAGGGCTGGCTTAAAATCTTTAAACATGACACTCTGACGCAAACAAATGGAGAAGTGGTTTCTTGTCACATAACAGCTTTCTCAAGACAAGGAGGTTGTGTTATCTCTGCACAGCAACATTAAAACCCTGTATGATGTACCCTTTAAGGAAAGCTACCTTCTGCATTTCCAAATTTTGGTTTTTATTTCTGGACTGTACCAAAGTAGCAAACTATTCTATATATATCTTATACCTCATGCAGCCCCTTCAGTTGATTACTGACTAAAACAAGGAATTTAGCGCCACTCCTCCTCCCTTGAAACATTTCTTCTGATTGGTCACCCCTCCCTATTAGTAGATTTTGATAGCAGGTGGCCAGATGACTGGATTAATGACATCCCCTCTCATTAACACCATACAAAGAGAAGAAAACTGTCTAAGCTGGAGGATATGTAGGAGGGATTACTCGTTTCTATGCTTAACATTTTTAATATGAGCATCCACAGTTATAGTATTATACTATATATGTCAGAGAATAAGGCCCTCTTTAGTCTACCTCAGGTGTCACAGGGTGGGAAGTAAGTACAACTTGGACATGCCAGCAGTACATCACATGACCTTTTTTTTTTTAAAGAAAGCGTTTAAATTGGCATTTACAGCACTTTCATACACTTCCTCTTCCCATCTAGTCATTCAAACATAAAGATGTGAAAATGCATTTTCCGTGTGCTGTTTACTTCACTGTCTGATGTGGATGTGACCAAAAAAATATTTGTAAACAAGTATGAATTATAAGCACCTACAGACTTTTGCTTTTGAGCTTTATCTTTCTCTATCTGTTCCCTTTAGGGGTCGAAATAGCGGATCATTTATCTCCATCTCATCCTGTCTCGAGCCTCTTCTTCTGTCACACCAACCCTTGACATGTCCTAACGTTTACTTTTTCAGTGTGCATTTTAATGCATAGTTTTAGACAACAGGGAAACGTTTGCTTTTTTTTCACTAAAATTGCAGTGACTTTGTGAAGGCACTGTTTGTCTGCTTTTGTGATTAAAGGCTTTTTTGGGTGTCATATTGATCTTAATATTTTGCATCTCATTTCGGTTATTTCACAGTTACTTTGCATAATGACGATAGCTGATTATCATTATACAGGAGCAGCAACTACAGTTGCAGCTCCCGATGTTTGGCGATAAAATGCTCAGAGACATTTCTGGTGAAAACAAGGAGCCAAACCCACCTGGCCTCACTAGCGCTCTATTTATGATTCCATCCTCATCTTCCAGAACTCTCGGTGAACTTTCCCCAACTTCCTTTGCAGGTTTTGGCTACGGGGACTTCTAAAGGGAAAATATACATTAAAAAACAAACAAACAGCTGTTTTGATAATGTCAGGTGATCGTGCTGACTGTTAATGACTAGCAGCTGTTCACAAACCTTCATTGACCTTTTGATTTTCTCCTCTAAATCACTCCTTCCACTAAAGCGTGAGCAGTCTCCATGCGCTCCTCTCTCCATCATCACCCCCGGGGTAGTTTCTGCTCCCTCGGAATAAAAGCAACGACGCGATTGGATAGAGTGCCCGGCTCGTCGCTACTCCACATCCTCGTAATTATTTTGACGTCACGACGCTCGTCCAGCTCGTGACGCATTCCAGCTCTTCCTTCTGGGCGTCTTCCTCCCCTGGGCTGTTCCGGATGAGACGCCTCCCTCCCTCCGCCCCTCTGATCCTCTTATCAGCGAGTAAGCGGCCAAGATGGATGTTGTAAACCAGGTAAGGCTTTGATGGGGAAATCATCTATTTCATTATTGTTTCGTGTGGTAACGATTGTTTCATTTATTAATACTCGTTTCATTTTGTCGCCCGTTTTAATGTCGATATTTTATTCTAAAGGTAGACATCGAATGCGTTTTGGAGTCCTTGGACTCGAAATGTGAATTTGGGAATTAATCTTTAAAAATGCAGTTTTATAGGGACACAAAAGGGTCCAATCCAATGAGAGATTTCTCCACAGCTGATGCTGCAGTGTGTGTTTTAAAGTGGCCCGCTGAGTGTCCAAAAAAGAGTAGGATGTCCAGAGATTTCTGCAGCAATGACATTTAGCTACGGAAGGAGACGATGATACCTATTATCTCAGGGGATTCACCTAATTGATTTAGTTTGCCCACATCTCAATTAGCCCGCTGTTGCCACGATAACAAACGACAACCTGATTAATTTCCAAGGCCCTCGCTGTATTCGTATAACCGCAGTAGGCCAAAGAGGAGCACAGGCTCCTGCATCTTTCTTTCGCTGGTCCCGAACAGCTCATCTCTCAGACTGCTGAATGGTTTGTGTCAAAGCCATCAAGTCTTCCCGGGGAGACGAGCGGATATCAGGTTGTCAGACTCCTCTGAGCAGGAATTTTGTCAGTACCTGCGTCATCTGTTTAATATGGATGTTTGGCTTTGTGCAGAAACAATGAGGATAAAAGTGGCCCCGCAGCCTGTGAGAAAACCATCACTGCTGCTTATTCCGGTGCGGCCATTTATTGATGCACACGGGGACACAGCGCCTTCTTTGCTTTGTCGCATTCACCTGCACGCCAGCCCCTCTTTTGCCTCGATCGTCAATTAAAAAACGGGATTTCCTCATAAATAAATCAAAGAATTGCTGAGGAGTGTGCAGCACGGGAGCAGAGCGGCAGACCGCTAATCAGCTTTGTGTAATTGTAAAGCTGCAGGAGCAGCTCTGTGCCTCATTCTTACACACACACGTACACATACAGATACACCACAGCCTTTGAAGTCTATATTACAAATTACTACACTACATCATCTCATAAGTCCACAAAGATGTGAGCTCTGGCAGGTGACTCACTGTATTCACTGCCAGATTGTTGCTGTAGTATAACAAACACCTGCAGGTGCCAGGAGCAGGCCAGGCTTGTGGGCAATGAGACTGAAGTAATGAGGTTTGTGTTTTTAATCAGCCTCATCGTGCCTGCTCGACTGAGAGGCACAGAGTTCATAAAACTAGAGTAAAGTCCAAAGCCTGATGTTTTTAAAATTAAGTGCTTCTTTCTGATGTTTTTGTCTTGACAGCTGGTGGCCCAAGGGCAGTTCACGATAATCAAACAACCTCTGGGATTTATAAAAGCTCTACAATGGGTAAGTTTTCTGTTGTTACACATTTATTGGTGGCAGTGATCATGATATACAGCACCAACGAGGGAATATTTTAATACAAATTGTAATAAAATCATATTACAAAAGAAGAAATCCTGAAGCTTTTCTATGGTTTTGTGTGATACACAATGCCTGCATGTCCCTTGATGCCCTATTTGTGACCTTCTGTCACACAGAGGCCATAAAGCTGCATGGTACATTATAATGGCTATGCATGTCGAGTCTTGGGGAAAAGACTCAGAGGTCAGATGTTTTTTTAATTGTATTTTCTTTTATTATTGTTCCTGAAACATGAACCAAGCCACTTTAATGACTGAAATCCCCCAAAGGAGTTCAATTGATACACCTCTATAAGTTGAGCTGTTTTCATGGTCATTTAGGCATTAACTATCTGCATTACTGAGTACATCTTGCTACTGTTAGCCATAATTCAGTGAATTGTTTGGCAATATACTGATTAGGAGTGGAAGACTGCAACAAAACCAAGGCCTACATGGAAGTCTGACATTTTTTTTTAATGATTTCTCCTAAAACATGAACTTATCCTAAGGCCTCTTAATTACTGAATTGCACATGATTAAGTAATGCATTGAGACTCCAGATTGAAACTGTGGAGTCTCATGTTTCTTTATGGTTATGGTAATACTTGCCCCAGCAGCCCTGAGTGGGAGATACCAGCAGTCTGTATTACATCACTCTGTAGTAACACTGTGTCAATTCACTGAGGAATATAATGACAATTTGACAGAGGATGTGCCCACATGCTAGAGCAATTTAGTACCCATTTTTTATGTGCAGTCTGTTCCAACCAAGCTACTCATTCATTAATTCATCGATGCAGGGAGAAAACCCGAGGATTGCAAGGATTTGCCTTTATTTGTTTATGCTGGTGGGATATGGGACACCTCACACGCTGTGTTGTACTCACAAATAGCCAGACATCTTTTTAGATTTTCTTTGTAGTGCCATCAGGTGCTCAGCCCTTTAAGTCAGCTTTTAGGCAAAAAATGTTACACAGCATCATGGCAACAGTTTCCCTCTTAACTGGAAATGTTTTTAGCTCACACAGTCACAGACATTCTCTTGTTATGTGTTGTTTTTCACAGTGTTTGTCCTCCATCATCATCAGCAGCATAGTGAAGAGGCTGAGCCTGGTGCAGCTACATTGCATTTTCCGCTTTCTTTCTGTTTTCCTTTGTGTCCACAGCTGGGGGGCATTTCAGTGATGGAAACAGAGGCACTACTTATGGTTATGCTACAAACTGACCGTGGCCGCATCTGGTTTGCTGTCATAATTGTAGCAGACTGCGATCTCGAAAGTGACTAAAATATTCTCTGCAATAATAATCGGATTGATATGTTTGTAATATAATAATAATACAATAATTACTACAGTCATTTAAAAAAGCATGCTTTTCCTTTGACATATATTAAGGTAACTAGAAGCAATAATTAAACCTTGGGTTGCTGATAGTCATAGCACCTATTCATCATTGCATTTCTGAATATCCTGAACTGAAAACTTATTTCACTTGTATATTTGTTTCATTTAGGGTTGTTTTGTTTTGGTCAATTACTTGACCAATCAGTTAGCAGTGACTGCAGATGCCACTTTTACAGCTGAAATGACCAAGTAATGTTATTTATAGCCATTGTTATAATGTAGTAACCGATGGTTTTTAATTATTTTTATTAAGTTGATGTATCTCTGTAGGTCGAGCTGTTTTCATCATCACTTAGGGCAGTAACTACCTGCCTTAAGGAGTAAATCTTGCTACTGTTAGCCACAATTCACTGAATTATGTTGCAATATACTGATTAGAAGAGAAGATTGCATTGCACACTCTCTCTCTCTCTCTCTCTCTCTCACACTCACACACACACACACACACACACACACACACACACACACACACACACACACACACACACACACACACACACACACACACACACACACACACATGTCTGGTTTGCTATCCTCGTGGGGACATCCCATTGACATAATGCTTTCCCTAGCCCCTTACCCTAACCCTAACCATTAAAAATGAATGCCTAACCCTAACCCTTACCCTAAACCTAACCATAACCTAATTGTAACCCTGACAGTAAAACCGCATTTTGAGTGTGAAAATTGCTTTCAACCCCGAGGGGACCTGGATTTTGGTCCCCACGGTGCAGAAAGTCCCCACCAGGATAGTAAAAGTCAGATTTTGGTCCCCACCAGGATAGTACGAACCCGTACACACACACACACACACACACACACACACACACACCACTTTCCATTATCCTTACCACACCAATTCCTGCAACAACAACAAAAAATGCAAAGGAAGAAAATCAATAAATTAATGTTAGGAAACATTTAATGATTAAAAATATCACAACAGCAGATCTAAAAATAGGGCTTAGCTCACAAATGACCCAAAGGTTATGTAGCTCTAATGTTTCAATTCCTCCTACATAATGAAATGTCAGAATACATTTTTGGGAGGGTGCAGGGCGTGCCCCTCTTTGGATGGGTGCAGTAATCCCTGGTTGCTCCTCTGCTCCTCAGCCTGAGAGCACAGCTAAAACAACCCAGATGAGAATGCGTGTGCCAGAGCAGTGCTGACAGAGTTCCACATTGTAATGGGCTCTGCAGATATGCTCGAGAATAGTCAGAGCCGTGAGTGTGCTGCATGACTCTGAAGTCCTTCCCTGGAGCTGTGTGAGTGTGCCAGCACCTCATCACTGCCTCCCTGGGTCAGTGCGAGCCAACCACCAATCAGTAGCCCGCTCAGGAGGCCAAGGCCCATGAATCATCTGTCAGTGGGCCTGCGTGCCTCAGCGTCAGGGCTAGAGGAGGAGCTCCTGGATCTACTCCTCTTTGTGGATTAATATGAGCATGCCTAACCAGTAACCGTGTTTTTTAGGAGGGGGGATAGAGGATCCACCCATGAGAAATATATTTCCAGATTCTAGTGGAGGTTTCGCTGGAAACAGAAATGAGGAAGATGTATTTTTGTATAGCCGAATGAAACATTTTTTTTGTGCTTTTATAGAGCACAGTTCATGCATCAATGAAATAGCAGCAGTTTACCAGCTGTGTACATATCAGTATTCCCATTTTTGAACTGGAGAGATGAGAGTAGTTAGAAATGGACAGTCCTGTATATGGGTTGAGGATTTGTGGTCATGCAGAAGCAAGTGAGCACTATTCTTGGTGCATGAGTGACATTAAAACAGCATACTGTATGTGTGACTAATGTGGATTTGCCCACCTCCCCACCCCACCTCACCCCATCCTCTCTCTCTCCCTGTCTCTGGGGAATAGTGCTGACACAGCCTAGATCTGATGGATGTTAGAAGACATTGAGTTCCAGAATACAGCTGATGTAGAGCTGAACCCCAGGAACTGTTCTCAGCTGCTACATGAAGCCACTGCGATGTTGAATTTAATCTGTATTCAGATTTCTGCTCTGACTCATTCTCAGCAGGCTTATAAAGGCTGCTTGTGAGAACATGAAGTAACAGCTTTTTTCACTTTGGCATGGTCTCTAATGTGTAATAAAGGCTGTTGATTTTGTTGTAGCTCGGGGGGGGGGGGGGGGGGGGGGTTTGCTGTTCAGACACTCTTTGTGGTTATTACTCCAGGGCCTCTGGTGGAGGCTTAGACAGCTTGTGTTTATTTTGCTTTTGGTGTGTATTTTTTCTACATATATATGGGTCAGTTTATAGATTGCATACTAAATGGCCATAAATGGCAAGTTTTGAAACGTTAAAAATGCCTTTGCTTTCGTTAGAACTAGGATAGTCCCAAAACTACAACATCTACATGCTCTGTTATTTACAATTGCTACTTCTATCCATGTCTGGATCAATAATTTCAGAGATGGAGGCAAACTAAGTCAGACAGAGAGTGTGAGAACAGCAGATCATTTGTGTCTGAGTGTGAAGAATTGTATATCTTCTGCTGACAACCATTCAGCATACCAGGAGGGGTAGAAACCAGCCTCTGCCTCCTCGCTGTGTGATGCTGCCAGCAGTGTTACCATGGCACCTAGCACTCAGTGTGCCACCATCTCTTTACTCAGTCTGGCTGTCCCGCTCCTTCCTCTCCACAACGCCTCCCTCTACTCATTTAGCACCATAAAAGTGCAGTGCTTAATTGTCCAAAGGCGACTTCGATTTTAGATTCTGTTTGCTGACCACAGATGGTTATCCAAGCTCAAAAATGATCACAGGAATGTTTCCACAAAAAGTTTACAGTCCTGGGAGACAAGAAACTGGGTATCCCCTGACTTTTCCTTTAGTGCTGGTACTTTGCTTTATGGCCAAAATTAATAGCATTCCCACACCTTTAGTGTTTGCTGTTTGTTTAGAAAATACTAGAGTGTGATTTATATAAAACATGGACATAGATACTATGTTGGCATCCACTGGTTTGTGGACTACTGTTTTTAAGCTTTGAGTGTTGCATTTTTGGCTGCCACCATTTTGTGTGTTGGAAACAGAAGTTACCATATTTGCAGTTCTATTAGCTAACACTAGCTGGCTTGGTTTGCAGTCTGGATTCACATATATATATATATTGATGGGGATGCGACTTAATCTGCATTATTTCTAATGGCCAGCAGGGGACGACTCCTGTCATTGTGGAAAGAAGACCAGTTATATGGAAGTGTTCAATGTGTGTCCATAAGGCATAAACAGCAGCTCCTGTTCAATAACTGGAATTAACCGAGTTGAAGCAGACAAGTACAGGCCCAGGTATCTCAAAGCAGCCACATCCCTAACTTTAAACTTTAATAAAATCGTAATAGATGAGTAGTCATGTGACTAACCATGTGACATAGGCTGGACAGTGAAGGATCACGTGAAAAAGGCCATAGTCATAGGCCTAGAGACAGTGATGATCTGGCAACCACAGAATGCAAGAGAATGATGTGTAATCCCCAACCAGTTGCTGAGTGGTTCGGTTAACAGCAATGTCTGTGAAATCGATTACTAAAGCCCAGCCACACAGGCCTATAGACCAGTCAGTGACACCCCTGTTAAAAATGTGTATTCCTCCACCTGTGTATGTATGTCTATGTAAGCATCATTACATACACAGGCGAACGTAAGGCATCAACTAACACTTAATAACAGGCTGATGGTGATTTATGCAGTTCCTTTGGTTGCTTGCAGATTACAGTGGTCGCCTGGGTTTGCATGGAGTAAACCAACTTGTCTGCAAACACTCACCAGCTACTCTTCAAGCTGTAGTGAAACTGTTAGAAGGGCAAAATAAACCAGAAATGGATAACATTTGGCTTCAAACTAAGGTAGACTTTTTGAAGGGTCAGCAGGTTGGCTGCGGTAATGAGGCACAACCTTTGCACACTACACGCAACAGTGGCAATCTGCTAAGGATCAAGTAACTGGTGGAGCACCATTAAACCTCTTTATAACTGATTTCAGCTAGCAACTGCTAGCAATTTGTGGGAACCACTCGCCAACCAGTTGGAGAATATGTATTTTTCACTCCCAACTGTTAGCTGTGTCATAGGCGATTTTCTGGCCTTACCTTCACCTGTGTGTGTAACGATGCTTTGATCATCAAGATCTGTTATCAGATCAAAATTCAAAAGTTGTTTGTCATCATGTGAGAAACATTATAGCACTACAGCAGGGGTTTCAAACATTAGGCCCATAACCCAGCACCTCACTTTTGATCAGCGTGCTCTCAAATCCAGTCCTGGCAAAACCAGTGATGATCTGATAACAGGCATGCCAAAATTTACATAAAAACTGTCCAACAGCACATCAGCACTGGCTGTTTTGAAAGATCTTGGTGATCAAAGCAATATTACATACACAGGCGAAGGTAAGGCATCAACTAACACTTAACACTTTATGCTGACTGTATGGAAGCAGAGCATTTAAAAAGTGGTATTACCGATTGCTGATACTCCAAAAAGTATTTTTCAGGATCCACCTGAAAACATCTCATTGTGCTATCAATATCAAGTTGTTACCTAAATAAATATTAGCCTCTGCTCTCTTGCCAAGAAAGAAATAAAAAGTACCTAAGACTCTTATCATGAGTACTGTATGAGGACCTTGCTGACTTTAATAATCTGCTATGCTTCGTTGTTTTTAAGGACTCTGTAAAAAACAAACAAACTATGAATTCTTGCATATGTTAATATACGGTATTAATATTTAGCTACATCATCATGTTGCACCACATCAAAATCAGGCTCGTTACATATCTTATGTTTAAAGGTGTGTTTTCATTTGATCTGTAAGAACAACACACAGCTGAGGCACCAAATAGTCTCTATACTGAGCTCACTCAAGAAATTTTAACCTCTAATTGTTTTGAAAATAATGAACAGTTAATAGTAACAGCATTGGTGGTACACATTTATAGCATAACACTGCAGGCTGTGTTAAGGATTGTGCTTACACTGCAGTTACTGCCCAGGCTGTAGATATTGATTAATTGCACAGTTACTTCAGCATTTGATTCTGTTATTCTGTTGGTTTGGGATTTAAACAAAGTATAACATTATAACAGCTCTTTTTATTCAGTGTTATTGATCTAAATGGTGATTTACTCAGTGTTAAAGATAAATTGCTTGCCCATGAGGAACATAACACGGATGGACAGATTTTCTCACTTTTTAGGATGCATTTGGATCTCTCAAATATTCTGGGTTAGATTTGGGCAATTTCCAAAGCTCCAGCTGGATTTCTGCACCAGAGCTACACTGCAGATGGCAAATGTTTTTTTTCTTTGCTTTAAATTTAATGGAGAGAGAGAAAGAGAGACGACTGTGTTGCTTACGAGTGCTCTTGTCTCTCCTTTCACACATAATTCCGCCTCTTTCACATCTACAGTCATTTGCATCGATTATTAAAATCTGTTAATAAGCCTTTGGGCTTTGGCAGAGGACGCTTTAAACCTAAACACAGCCCTAAAGGAACAGAGAAGAACAAAATTAAAACAATAGGGCTCACTTTAGTCACTCACTCTGTGCAAATCCAACAAACGAGCCTCCGTACTCACATTAGCTGAAAGATTACTGTAATTAGTTTAGTGTGTTTATGCCTTCTGCACGTAGGTCATACTATGAGGCTAGAGGAAGTGACGTGAGCTGGTGTGTGCGCATATGCACTCACGTGTGGGGGTGTGCCAGTGTGTGTATGTATGCATGTGTTGTGACTGACTGTACAGTAGCTGGAAGCTGAGTATTTGGTAACAGATGGTGGAGCACCTCCGTCAGATTAATAGCTGGATTTTCTATCCAATCGGATCTGGTCTGCAGAGTAGGGAGGGTGTGGTAAAAATAGTCCGACTTGTCTAATCTGCTGTTTGTGTGTGTGTGGAGAGAGAGGCTGCAAGTTTATCTCCACTCATATTTGTCTGTGCTGTTTATGTGACTGCAGGTGGGAGGTGAAGAATAAGACTGAGCTGAGTGCACCTACAGTAATAATGAGGCACCCTGTAAATGAATGCACAATCACACGCACGTGCACACACATGCACACACATAAACAACAGTACAAAACCAATTTAAATGTACCGTGGGCAACAGGTGCAGTCAGTGCTGTGTAACCTGCTGATAATGCTGCATTTATTTGCACTCTGTGGGAATTTATTAGCACCTCGCTCTGATTGGTCGATCTTGATAAGTCTGCTTGAAACTGCACAGGTAGGGAAGCATAGTCTGCAGCTTTCAGTGTAAATTATGCTGTCACCTGGAGATCACCTGGAGTTGTTTTGGTGGGTACAACACCTAAAATAAACTGGATGCAGTCAAACCACCTTGGGGGAATGTTGGATACTGATAAATCAGTTTGTGCATTTTATTTATTTATTTATTGCTCCATGGTTGTCTAGAATGTGTCAAAGATCACATGGATGGGGTTTTAAATTCAGTACATTTTTTATTAAGGCATGCATGTATTTATTTTTATTCATTCATTGTAATCATGCAAACAAACAAACAAATAAACAACAAGAAAACTCCTAACACAAAAAATTCTGCTCCTCATATGTAACATAAAGAAGTCCACATTCTCAAAGAAACAAACATGGTTGTCCAACTTTATCCTCTACTATGTATTTTATTCTTTGTGGGGAAGCCAGAATTCAAACAATTTTTGTTCATTTTTATTGTAACTCTTACCTTCTGGATACAAATCAAGTAATTTGGCGTATTCCTGCTCCTTCTCCCACAGATCTTTGCAATCTTCGCTTTCTCGACATGTGGAAGTTACTCTGGCATGTTCAAGATGAGTGTGGAGTGCAGCAACCGCTCGGAAAGTGATCTAGGCATAGAAGTAGAGTTTGAATATCCATTCAGGTATGGATTATATCATCACATAACTGAACTTTTAACATTTAATTGAACTTACAGTTTAACAGCCTTATACATTAGATTAAGTTTAACAGCATTCATAAATAAATAAATATGTCCTTGTTTGGGGCAATTTTTGTCACAAAAGACTTATTTTGACGTGACTTGATTTTTATTTTAGAATTGGTTGTTGTTCTGTAGCAAAGAAGCTCAGAGAAGTTTACAATTTTAGAAGCTCTAGCTAACTGAACCAGTTCTGCTTGGTGCAGTCATAAACTGTACATAAAGAAAAGTATGCAGTTTCTGCTTCTGAAAAATAAACCTAATGTGGAAGTCCCTTAAATCGGTCTTCTGTGTAATGGCCAGCAGGAGAAGACTCCTCTGGTTGCATAAAAGTCTCTGAGAATTCAATTCACCCAGTTTTGAATTAATTAAAATTCGGCTACAGCATGTTTCAGATTTACAACTTTAGAATCATCTGCTGTATTTTTGCAGCTCTTACACCTTCTCATCTGTGTCTATCCTTTTTTTTGTGTTCCTGCCCCCAGGCTCCATCAGGTTTACTTTGATGCACCCACTTGTAAGGGAGGAGACAAGGAGCGTCTGTTCCTGGTCGGGGACTACTCCTCTTCAGCCGAGTTCTTCGTCACCATTGGTGTCTTTTCCTTCCTCTACTCTATGGCAGCGCTCGCTGCATACTGTTTCATCTTAGAGAAGTACCGCGAAAACAACAAAGGGGCCCAGATTGTGAGTTTGTTACCTCGAAGCGCATAAAAAGTACATCTTGTCTTAAGTTTAATACATCTCAATTAATGGTAGTAAAAAACAATAACCTTGTGTTGCTGATTTCCAGGATTTTGTTGTGACGGCGGTATTTGCCTTCATGTGGCTGGTATCTTCTTGTGCTTGGGCTAAAGGCCTCTCAGATGTGAAAACAGCCACTGATCCAGAGCGGGTCATCACTCTCATCCAAGCCTGTGAAGAACGAGAAAATAAGTGCCGTGAGATCCATGACCCCAAGGTCTCCGGCCTCAACACCTCTGTGGTAGGCTTAAAATGCTTCTGTTAGCGAAACAATGTAAAGAGATGATACTAGAATAACTATAAGAACAAACGTTTGTCTCTTTTTTCCTCCACAGGCTTTTGGTTTCATCAACCTTATCCTGTGGATTGGAAACCTCTGGTTTGTCTTCAAAGAGACCGGTTGGAAGGCCGCTTTTGCTGGAACGTATGTCCCATCACAGGAGAAGCAGCCCGCCCCAGATTCCTATGCCCAGGAAGGCTATGGACAGCAGGACCCCTATGCCGGCTCCCAGGGAGGTTACCAGCCCGATTACGGCCAGCAGGGAGGCTACAATGAGGATGGAGGTTATAACCAGGGCTATGACCAGCAGCCTACCTCTTACTCTAATCAGATGTGAGCCTGTCTTGAAACACTACAGCTGCAGAATGGTGAGTGCAAATATGAGTAGAAAATCTGTCCAGTTTTTCTACTCACGTTTTTTTTCTACTCGTGTTGTTAGAATGTCATAGATATCCGTTATTCAGTGTGATATTATATTTTAAGCACAAATAAAGGGTTGAACGCACAAATGCTTACTATGGTCCACTTTTTGAGTCTTTTTTCACATTGCCTCTTGGCTAAAATGACAAGTACTATGAAAATGACATGGAGAAGTTTCCTGGAGCGAATTAGATTTCATCAGTAATGTTAAGATATTCTGAAATCCAGCATGCAACTGCTTCAGAGAGTGACCTTAAACTTGTATTTTCTCTAATGGTTACAAAACAAAAGTTATGAGAGAATGATCCAACACTTCCTTCATCTATGACCTCAGAAAAACACACATCCTGGTATATTTATGGTTTCCATCATTTCGAGTCTTACAACATAATGTTTATTTTGTAAATGACTGTCATAGTTTGAGTAAAACAGAAAGTAAATCAGGGTGTGCTTTAGGGTGTGGCTTACTGTGAGTGCCCAATGTACTCAGTCTCTCTGGGGGGAAAAAAGCAAGATGGTGGCAGTCAAACTGCTTGAGGCAAGATTTCAAAACAAGAATCACAGTGAATAAATCCATAAATCCATCTTTTATAGATCACACTTATTTTTTGGGAAAACATAAAAGTGCTTAAAATAAAAAGTTATGCTGGCTTATTAATAACTAAAGTAAAATCAAACAATTTAATTCAATTCAATTTTATTTACACAGCACCAAATCACAACAACAGACCCTACAATATTACATACCTATGAGCAAATTCTTTGGTGACAGTTGGAAGAAAAAACTCCCTTTTAACAGGAAGAAACCTCCGGCAGAACCAGGCTCAGGGAGGGGCAGCCATCTGCCGCTACCGGGTGGGCCGAGAGAAGTAAGACAGGACAAAAGACATGCTGTAGAGGAGAGACAGAGATTAATAACAAGTATGATTCAATGCAGAAAGGTGTATAAACATGTAGTGAGTGAGAAAAATGACTAAGGAAGAAATACTCCATGCATCATGGGAGTCCCCCAGCAACCTACACCTATTGCAGCATAACTAAGGGAGGATTCAGGATCACCTGATCCAGCCCAAACTATATGCTTTAGCAAAAAGGAAAGTTTTAAGCCTAATCTTAAAAGTAGAGACAGTGTTCATCTCCAAACTGAAACTGAGACAATCCAAACTGAAAGCTGGTTCCATAGAGGAGGGGCCTGAAAGTTGAAGGCTCTGCCTCCCATTCTACTTTTAAATACTCTAGAAACAACAAGTAAGCCTGCAGTCTAAGAGGAAAGTGCTCTAATGAGGTGATATGGTACTATAAGGTCATTAAGATGAGTTGGGGCCTGATTATTTAAGACCTTGTATGTGAGGAGCAGAATTAAATGCAATTTTGGGTTTAAAAGGGAGCCAACAACCTGGCTGTACCTTCTTATTAACAACATCAATTTACAGTTTATATGTATCTATTTACAATATATCCACTTGTAATAGCCTAATAACCTGAGAAAGGTGAAGTTTGAAGATGTCCTCTTTTTTTGTATTTTCATCATCTACTCGATATCTTATGCAGCAGGTGATAAAAAGAAAAATTTGAACTTTCATTGTTAATTAAATAGTTAGTTAGCTACAGCACAAACAGAAGTATTCTTACCCTCTCAACTCCATTTTGAAAGGAGAAAACAAAAACATCCACAACTAATGTTCTCACAGGCTTCAAAGAGATCAGTCCTATTGTGACTCCAAGGTCAAATCTGGAGGATGAAAGTCAAGACTTTATAATTAAGAGTATGCCAGATTCAGTCAGTATCTTTCAACATTTACTGAAACAGCATTATTGTTAATGTTCAGTAGTGAAGGTTGCAGGAGAAAGATAGTCATTCGATAAGGACCAATTGTGTACAGACATCTGACTTGCAAAGGAGCTTTTGAGCCAGCTACAGTACATACATTTACTAGCTCTCTTTGGCCTTTGAGTTCCACTATCCTCCAGAGGTCTTATAACTATGGTGAGAGAGCTTTTTGATGTAGCTCCAAGGCTGTAGACTACACTGACAGCTAAAACTGCACTTAGTATTGAAAGATGTGAAATGTCTGCCACACAGAGCACTTAGAAACGTGGTTTAGAGTACTCAGAAACCATTGCCTTGTATTCTTGGATTTAATACCTGCACTTTGGCTCGTCTTCTTCAATGATTTGTTTTCCCTGTTTGGACAAAAATGTTTTAAAGTCCCTAAAATGTACTCATCAATGTACTCAAACAATCGCAAAATAATTTGCTTAGATTTGAGCAGTTTTCATTCTTGATGCATCCGCTAATCTAAAGTACAGCAGTTAAACGAAAATGTCACTTTTGCTATTGACCAATCAAATTTCAGTAAAGACAGAAAGTTACTCCACAGTTAAAAAGGATGTAAACTCAATATATTTTTGACAGATTTTCAGGCTCTTTGATTTGCAAACCGAATGCTATACTTAGATCAAAAGAGCAAAGTATTGTTTGATATCAATCATACTGTATTTTTCATTAAGTCAACTTCCATCCATTCATTTTCTTAACTTCTTCGTAACATTAGAGGTAGAGTCCACAGGACATGTCACCAGTTTAGCACAGAAAGTGAATTTCCTTTAACCACACATTCATTTTCTTAACTACCTGTCACCTATCTATGCATTCCTCGTGTATGTTAAGATGCCAGAGTACCCAGAGGGAACACACGAGCACAGGAAGAACACAGGACAGGACACTACTCTGCCAGCTAATTTCTTTTATCCATCCATTCGCATCCACTTATCCTTTTCAGGGTCGCGGGGGGCGCTGGAGCCTATCACAGCTGTCATAGGCCAAGAGGCAGGGTACACCCTGGGCAGGTCGCCAGTCTGTCGCAGGGCTAACATACAGAGACACAGACGACCATTCACTCTCACATTCACTCCCATATTCACACCTATGGGCAATTTAGATGAATCAATTAACCTATCCTCACTAACTGCATGTCTTTGGACTGTGGGAGGAAGCCGGAGTACCCAGGGAGAACCCACGCAAACACGGGGGAGAACATGCAAACTCCACACAGAAATGATGGAATTGAACTCAGGACCTTCTTGCTGTGCGGCAACAGTGCTAACCACTGTGCCACCGTGCTGCCCTAATTTATTTTAATTAATTATAATTCAGTTGAAAAAAATGAATTAAATAAATAAACAGATACATGTGAAGTAAAAAGAAAAAAAGTGCCACAACCTTGCAGAGGATGGATTTAGACTTTTACAGAGAGGCAAAGGTAAAGGAAAGTGGAGGGGTAAAAACAACAGCTACTGCATTCACACACATATGAACTTGAGTGGCTTCCCACTCTTAATCCATATGGTTTACTATGATGGTGGCCCACGCTGTGTAGCTATAACAGCTTCAATTCTTCTTGGAAAGCTTTCCACAAGGTTTAGGAGTGTGTTTATGGGAAGTTTTGATCATTTTTACAGAAATACATTTGTGAGGTCAGACACTACGTCGGATGAGAAGGCCTGGCTCGCATTCTCTGCTCTAATTCATCCCAAAGGTGTTTTATGAGGCCGAGATTAGGACTCTGTGAAGGCCAGTCAAGTTCTTTCACAACAAACCCGCTCATCCATGTCTTTATGGACGTTGTTTTGTGCACTTGTGCAGTCAGATAAGTAGCATTCTCCTGGCAACCACCAAACCCAGACTCGTCCATTTGATTACCACACAGAGAAGCGTGAGAAGTCACCGCAGAGAACACGCCTCCACTGCTCTAGAGTCTAGTGGCAGCATTTTTTACATGGCTACATCCGATGTTTTGCATTGCACCCGGTGATGTAAGGCTTGGATGCAGCTGCTCAGCCATGCAAACCGATTCCATGAAGCTCTCTACGCACTGTTCTGACGGTAACATGAAGTTTGGAGGTCTGTAGCTCTGCAGAAAGTTGGCGACCTCTGCACAATATGCGCCTCAGCAGCCATTGACCCCACTTTGTGATTTTACGTGGCCTACCACTTTGTGCCTGAGTTACTGTTACTGTTGTTCCCAATTGTTTTTTCGTTATAATCCCACTAACAATATATACCAGATGCTCTTCTTGACACAACCCCAAAGGGATTTGTGTCTCCTCCTGGAATTGAACTGGAAGGCTGCCACACAGCATCACTACAAAATAGAAAGATGCACAGTGAGTTCATAAAGACGATCTTGGTTTATTTATTCATAGAAGCAAAAAACACGATTTAAATTTGAGTAATTGCCCAGCTCCTTATTGATTCATGTTAACTGTATGTTATGTAGCGAAATATACATCACGTCATACTGTCATTTCTTGGTGTTACCGTGAATAAATAGTATCATTGTAAGCGTTTAAAAATCCCTGATTTGTTGAGTTAGTTGTATGTATGCGTAATTTATCCAATGATGTGTTTGCTGTTTATTTAACATTTTCTTTCTCTCTCGTCTTTGCTTGTCTCCTTTGCCCAGGTTGACCTTGTGATTTTGGAGTGTGGCTCTCCACCGACCACCACTTTCATTTCCACACTCCTCTGTTTGTCTGTTTGTGTATCTGTGAGTTGACAGGCAGAGGGAGGGAGGCCTGGAGGGGA
Organism: Pelmatolapia mariae; assembly: GCF_036321145.2. Taxonomy (NCBI): domain Eukaryota; kingdom Metazoa; phylum Chordata; class Actinopteri; order Cichliformes; family Cichlidae; genus Pelmatolapia; species Pelmatolapia mariae. The sequence continues at coordinate 17,481,444 of NC_086244.1, read as the reverse complement.
GACACCGGTGGGGCTGGGGGAGGAGATCATCACTGTGGGTGGGGGTGGGAAGGAAAAAAACAGAGGGAAAATGGATCTTTGCTGTAACATGATGTTTATTCTCGTGATGTATTTACTGTAGAAGACAACAGAGGACTGTCTGTTTGGTTATACGAGAAAAACTTGAATACAAATACCAAAACATTCGTTGATGAACATTTATGAGAAATCTTGTAATGGAAAAGACATTTACGGAAAAAGAAAAAAAAACACATTGTAGTAAGATTTAACTTGGGAGAATGTATTTGTCTGTGCTGTGTAAATATCAACATACTGATATATATGATTATATGTACACAGTTGAATAATTGTGCACTCCATATTAGTTGTTATACAACAAATGTTGAGCACAGAGTTATTCAATTGCATTTACTTTGGTTCTGTTTAGGAGCTCACATAGTTTAGCCTTTGCCCTTAAGTTTCCATAAACTATTAATACTAACATCATCTTCTTATTTTCTCATCTCAGAATCTGGGCATTTTTTTATGTTCGCATTATGACTTTTTTTCTAATGTCAGCATTATAGGCAAGATTTAAGAATTAGGGTTGATGTGATGGCAAATATTGAAAGCAAATACACACATATATATGAAATGAGCTGAGAAAGTGAGACGTAGTGAGATGTGAACAGCAGTGGTAACAGTGGGTTGCTTCAACTTTATGTCCATTAAAATATATTTTTCCCATCAAATGTCACCGTCAAGAGAGGATGAATTCTTGTGACACTCTGAATATTTTAAATCCTGACATCTAAAATAAAAAGTGCATAGGGAGAAGAAAATGGTGAATTGTGGCAGTGAGCAGCTGCCTTAGCAACATGTGTGTGTTTATTCGTTGGTTTTATGTAATGGCATCAACTCATTTTGTCAATGAACCACATCCTGTTTTCAGTCGCCTTTTATGTGGTCCTGAAAGTTGTAAGACAGAGTTATATAGTTTTTTAAATGGTGTTTCTATCACACTGTAATCAGTGGCATACATACATTAACATTAACTGTAGAGAAATGAGAATAAAGTGTATAAAATTTTAAAGACCTCGCTCATGCCATGGAATAACAACGTAATATTATGAAGCATTTAAACAATATGTCTTCATATATAATCCGTCTGCATCTTCAGTCGTTCTTAAGCTCTTCTCTTTCTGGTGCCGAACCAGTTTACTGCATGCATCCTGCTTCCTATATCTCAAAGCATCCTTAAACATATTCCAGAGGCTGAGGCTCACGGCTGCAGGAAAGCGTTAGGCTACACAGTAAATGTCGTGGTACGTTCAATCCATCGTAGAGGTTACTGCACACGACACAAACTGAACAGCAGCTCTGCTATATTCTACTCAAAGCACAAAGTAAGTGTTGCAATAATTATTTATTTCCAGATATCAACACACTTTTTGATTGCCAGTCCTCCGGCTGGACATTCTAGATCGTCTTTGCTGAATGGTAGGAGATGCGTCTCGATTGGTAGTTTTGCTTCCACCAGCTTCGTCACAATAAATTGTTCATCTTCAGTATACTGGTCCATTGTACAGCCTCGTATTCATCCAGATGTTTTGGGGTTTTTTTGGAAAAAAAAGTAAACATAAATACATAAATAAATATATAAATTCAGGGTTCTTTGATTCAGGCAGTGTAGAAGCACCTTGCTTTATCTCCTCCTCTAGTCTCCCACCTCGGTTGTTTCTCTCTTTCTTTCTCTTTCACTGTAGCTCTTATAAATATGCTGAAATGAAATATACTCTGTTGTTAGTGGTGAATGATGTCTTGTGATACTCTCTAAGCCTTTGGATAGTGCTGTGTTTATTGTGTATGATGTATTCCTATTAGTATTTATGATAATGATAAGTCAGAGAAAAAACAAAATAACCCAGATGCTCCAGAATTCTGCTGTATTCTTATTATATGGGATCCATGTGAAACGAAATTAAATAAAATTGAAATTATTCTGTTGAAGGTTAAAAGGTGTTTTTCTGTTCATATGTGGTTTGTTTGCTTTCAAATTGTTAATATAATTTACATGCTAATCAGGCTCAGGTAGATGGCTCTATAGATGGCATATGTTTGTTGGCATAGGCCTACATTAAGCACGGTCATACTAACTTGGAAACTTGCACAAATTTCAGTTGTGTAGGCCTATGCAATTCAGATAAAAACATTCATGCTGTTAATTTATTTATTTACCATTTTCTGACTTTATTTGATACCACAGTATAGATGTTGGACAGGGAGGGGGGGGGGGGGGGGGGTGTAAATGACACACATTAAACAGTCTAGGGTGGATTTAACCATCTTAAAATATAGATCTATTGTAAGTTTCTGTCTCTTTGCATAATAGTAGAAAGACTGAAGTCTAAATACCAGGAGTATAATACAAAATACAGTGTACAATTGACAGAAGTGAAAACTGATCTTTAAGTTCATTTTTTTTAAATTTCCTTTTACTGTTTGGCGATGATGTAAGTGTAAACTACAAGTAATCTTTTGAATTTTGTACAAAACACAGTATTTTCTTTAACTACAGGATAAAAGCATAAAGGAATACAATTACACGTTAAAACTCAAAGTAACACTCCCATTGTTTACGGTAACCTCTGCACACACAGAGATAAAAGCATCTTGCATTGGCGCACAGATCTTATCAGCTTGCCTGTGGCCATAACAAAAAATTTTAAACTTCTTGCTTTCCGTTTAAAGTGACTCATGCCTTATGCAGTCTTCAAAGATATAATTAGCTTGTGAAATATTTTAGGGTGTTGAAAATATAGGCTATACAGTGTTTGTGAGTGCTGGAAAGCAAATTTTTATAATTCCAGCTGAAAGGTACAGAAGATAAAGATGTCTTCAAACTTTCTGTGAGAAAGCCAGGAAGCATTTTAAGCATTTGAGGGCTTTTTTATGTCATGGTTACCTTTGAAAATTAAAGCTAATTTAGGTATACTTTTCAAAATATTCAGGATGAGAGAAAAAGTGAGCAGTGCTGGAATTCAACAGACAAAAACTTTTCTTTACCTTTAAGAGCTAAAGTTGTTTGCAACTTTTCAGATAAGTAAAAGAAATGCCCAAAATAGCATTTTCATCCCTTTTGCCCCCATATCATAATTTGAGACAACATCCTACATTAATACTGAAAGTAAACAGTTCGACACTTCTTTTCTTTATCTTGTGTATTCATAAAGAAAGAAGGGGACGTATCATCATAGGTAATGTCCAAAGAGTTAGATTTGGGGTGGGAGTATGACCGACCCACAGTGATATCCCTCAACAAATGACTTAAATTCCCACTGCCCACTGGATAAGAACATGGATAGGTATTGTAGTGGTGGAAGTAACTTGGAGTGGAGTGTTTTACTGAAGTGTTTAATTTTACTCTATTTTGTTGCTTTTTAATAGTGCAACATACTCTGAATGCAAATATTGTACTTTATGCCACACACTATATATTTTGATAATGTCGCACAGTAATAAAAATCATCTCCAGCTGCAACTTAAATACTTCCTTTTGGTTGCTTCTTTATTTCCTTATGGATCACTACTTTCCACTTTCCACTAACTACAAAACAAGTTTTACCATTTCTCATAATACCATCTGCATCAAGACTCCACACAAGGCTGAAAGTGTTTTACACACCAGTTTTCTACATCGGGTTTATTTCTGATCAAATACCCTGCACTCCTCATGCCTCGTGCTCGTCGTCGCTCCATGCACGTCGCACTTTTTTCTTCTTCTTTTTTTGCTCTGCGTGTGCACAAAGTCACAAATTATGCATATGTCAGCGAATATGATGCAAGGAAAACAATGAAAAGAAAAAAGCTACCGTTGGACTGAAGCTCTAGTCTTTTGTTTAGCTTCCTGTCAGCCTTCTTGTTTTCACTTTTTAACCTCTTAAGCCCCACGCCCCCGGCATTGGGGGCAAAAAGGAGGAGATCACGTTTAATCGGTTATAACGCCGGTTGAGAAATATAAATCCAGACATGTGTGGTATCCACAGAAACCTCAGAATCTCAGCTAAAATGTCATATAAACCATTTCTACAACCACCAAACACACCGAAAACAAGCCGCGATTAAACGAGCAGTTACGTAAATGCGCAGAAGTCCGCTAAACACACAAAACCGAACCAGAAATTCTTCAGACTTCATGTAAGCGGTTAAAAATAGGCTGGTTAGCTCCCAGAGCTATCACTGACTCCACACACCAAGTTTCACCACGATCAGACCAGAATTCACTGAATTAGCCGCAAAAGAAGACCACAAAAACACACAGCGGCGCAAATGCGCTAACACAGAAATTGGCTTACCGTCCCGATTTCCTCCGTTATTTTCGCCGGTAGCCGGTAACCACATGATTGCTGTTATTTACCACGCCTACCTAGGTGCATCAGAGCCATCTTCCGTCAACAACCTCCATTTTAGACCCACCTACAGACACGTGACTGGACAGACGTCACATGCAGTAAATTTGGACACACGTGGGTTTTGGCATTACAACGTCTGATTGGTTGAAGTGACGTGAACGTGGCATCGTTACTTTGAATCTATTGGCTAAAACGATTAAAAAGAGGTGTCAATCATGCAAATTGACCAAAAGAAACCAAAGTTACAGCCCCTCAGAGTTTAAAGGGCCAGAGGCCAATGAAGCGCTCTATGCGCACGGCAGAAAAGGGCCATTACCATGTAAATGTGTGGTTAATTCTTCAAAAATATATTTTTTAAAAAAAGCATTTTTAGGCCTGTTAATAAAATTTATTAATTTCTGCTCTTTAATACCTAAAAAAATTAACTGGCATGGTGTCCAATTGTGTGCCAAAATTGGACATTTTTGTACAACGTCTGGATATTCATGTATTGACAGGGCTGTAGTTTTTCACTGTTTTACTTTAGAAACACAAATCTTTGCACAGATTATGCTTATTTGTTGGTTACTGGATTTCTGGAACCAAATATGATCTGAGGCATATTTTTAAAAGGGTTATATGCTAAAAATTACAAAAAAAAATTAGGCGAGAATAAAATCTACTTACTTTTTCTGTGTTCCAGTCTCAGTAACTTTGACAGAGTAATATCTGCTTTAATATTTACACCTCTGATTAAATGTCCCAAGTGTTAGCTTCATTTTGATACCAAGATTGTAAGGACAGAGTTTGTAATTGCAGAGAAATAATCAATTTAATTTAGGCATTGCATTTTCGAGCAGGAAGCTCAGAAACCCCCTTGGGGCTTAAGAGGTTAAGGGAGACGGGGAAAGTATGTAATAAAGCAACATATTTGTAAGTAAACGTGTAACTTGCATGGTTTCTTTTGCTCTCTAGCAACCCATTCTCTTCGTCCTACATATAGTTTTTAGGGATTTGAGCGCTCTGTGCAAATATTATTAAAGCACCATCACAACAATCTAGTTGTTTATTTGCAGTTAAATAATCCCCGGCAGCGCCACGGTATAAAGCAAATTTTAACAACCTAAAATGACATAACAAAACATTAAAATAACTTCGGGTAATTGCAGAGAAACAGCTCCCCTTGAGGAAAGCGGTAGCGAGCCAACGCCCGCCGCTGGTTCCTTGTCCCTCCTTCTTTTAGAGTTTCCGCAGAGCTTCTGTGGTCGTGTTGGAGTCCAATCACTGCATTTCATCTAGACCTCTTCTCGGAGAAGTTGATTCATCCGCCTGAGGGGAAAATAACGACTCGCCAGTTTAAGGAAGAGCAACGATAAACCGCACCAGGGCAGCACTCTCTAAACTTTCCTCCACTAAAGAAAGAAAGAAGAACATTTGTTTAACCTGCTCGTAGTTAGGGGTCGAATACACGCAGCACACTGTCTGTTTAGTGAACTTTGATAAAGTACAGAATGGCCGATACAACTGCTTCCTTCTCTCCCAGCTGCGTGGAGAGGCTGAAAAGCTACGTGAATACCCCGAAAGGGTTCACCCTGGCAGCAGAAATAGTAAGTTTGTTCTCACTGTGATATTTGTGTGCAGCTCTGCTGTGATGATCCACGGTTAACGGCTCACAGATATGGCTTTAATATGCTGCGTGTAAAGCTCACTTGTAACTAATCAATAATTTATAGATGGCTAAGTGGATTTATGTTCTGTATCTATTGATTTTTAAATCACTAATGTGTCATTTCCCCTTTGCTCGGTTTTCTTCTATTTTGTTATTCACATTTCTCACTCTAGTCTGTCTACATATATCACACCGGAAACGAAGCGCCCTATAGGACATGTGCACCTTAGCATATGGTCTATAGGTGCACCTTAGCATATGGTACTTCCGGTGGGGAAACTCCAGTAGGGCGCTTCGTTTCCGGTGTGATATTCGCTCCTTGTTTACTGCCGCTTTTTCCAAAACAAGTCAACCAGATGGATGAATCAAGGGGCGATTTACATTTCTCGAGATGTCTTGGGCATTTACAGAATATATATGTAGATGCTGTTCATTGACCTGTCGATATTTTTCCCCCGGGCCTCAGAGCAAAACAGAGAAAGGATTCAAATTCTCAGTATTTGCAAACAGCGGTCCCTCGTTTATCGCGGGTGTTATGTTCTAAAAATAACCAGCGATAGGTGAAATCAAGTAGCCAATTTTATTTTTTGATGATGCAAAACGTTTCGTTGTCAAGTGTGAGTGCATACACTCACAAAATGTTTAGTAACTTCAGATCCCTGCAACAAGCCCAGGTCCAGTTTACTTTGGTGATTTGGACTATTCCATTTTACAGCTGTTGTTACATTTTTTCCTTTATTTCCTGTACAGACCAATGCAATCTATTTGTCATTTCAGGTTGTAGTATTACACAACATTTTCAGATCTAATAGAAATAAAATAAGTTTTTCGTAATTCATTCAATTTATTGTTTTTATTTATAACTGGCATTATTGTTTCATTCTATTATAGAATCTTACAACAAAAAGGCAAAATTGTATTCCATCATGCTTTATTAGCTGCTTCGGTGAAAAACAAATCAACAATGCAAAAAAAAAAAAAAAACGCACTGCAAAACAACATACTGGAAAACAGTTATTCACCATTTGGGCACATATATGCGTGACTTTTCGTGGCTGTTTTGATATCGCTTTCTCTCTTAACCGATCAAATCTCGCTGTGGTAGCAGCTTTAAACTCGGTATGACCCAGGTTGATAGAGGGCGCCCAGTCTGGATCTAGGGCAGGGCGATATGGCCAAAAATATTTATCACGATATAGATTTGAAAATTTGCGATAACGATATAACTGACGATATAATTGACGCAAAACAAAATACAACTCTACAACTTTATTAGTGGGGAAAAAAACCCCAACAAATTCTTTTTGTTTAAACAAGCAGCTGTTTATTTTAATGTGCATTACAGCCATGCAAAATTCAACAGTGGTTATCCTGTTATATACATGGTTATCCATAATCATGTATATCCACAAAACGTAAGAGGTGCTTTGCAACAAAAGTGCAGTGTGCAAAATCAATAAGTCAAATAATAATATTGCACAAACTCTTGAGTAAAAACAAAACAAACAAAAACAGAGATAAATTATGCTACTGCTCCTGGAAGTTTTTCTACATTTCAAGTTTTAAGATTCTTTGTCAGAAACACTAACATGTTCACAGATGCGGGCTTAGGGGAGGACCTTTGACAAGTTACAACATTTCCACCTGTGCTGAACAACCTTTCAGATGCAGAGCTAGCTGCTGGAATGCAGAGGTATTTCCTAGCTAATCTGCTGATGTGGGGAAAGTTTACTGTGTGAACTTTCCACCACGAAAGAGGATCACACTCACTGTCTGCTGGTGGACTATTCACATAACTGCTCAGTTCAGATGATAACCTCTCTGCAGTTACCTCTATCTTGCCACTAACTGGTCCCTTCAAAAAACTCCCGAGACTCTTCTTTAGCTTTTTAACAGCTCCCTGACTTGTTTGGTCACCAGTAGCTGTATGAGGTGTTTCTGAAAAAACTGTGGCTGTGCTACCCTGGTGTGGGACAATTGAATCGGATGACAGGGTGGGTGCAGTTTTCTCTGTGGTGGGGCCGGGTGGCGCTGCTGAACTGGGCCCCGGTCCGGATGGGCCTGGACATTGAGGGCTATCAGGAGGAGCTATGTGCTTACCTGCTGCTCTCTGGCAGGTAGCTCCATGCCCTCCTGGGTTTTAAATGCACCTTAGTACACACATGCATCAACACTACATATGAGCGGGCGGAGGGTGGTTTGGAGTCTTCACACACCCCCGTTCTCTGTTGCCTGTTGGTGCGGGGGGGCTGGGAGGAGGAGTTGGCCGTCCGATTGGGGTCTGGAATGTGGGGCCTCCCTGCTGCTGCAGAGTTGGGGCGGTCTGCTTCTCTCCACCCCAGAGAAAAGGGTAACACTACCTGGGTCTGGGTGCAGTTTCCCCCTCCAGGGGCAAGGGTACCTAGACCTGGGGTGTAGAGTACGCTTGGGGAGTGTGATTGTGTGTACAGTGTCTATTTATGTCTGTCTCCACGTTGGGTGAGTGCTGAGTAATTGCATATGAGAGCATGAGGGTGGGAATGGATGTTTGTATCTGTGTGTGCCCTCTAGCAGATCATTACATGAAGGAACCTGTTAAATACAAGTGCGCACATGCTCACAGGCGTACACACGGGTGCTCACACACACAAACCACCCTTTTTGGCTCCTACCTCAAAGCACACTGTGCGCTGTCGATCTTACGTGCTGCACAATAATATTCAATATTTAGTATTTACTGTTATATTCACATAGATCAGGGGTCAGCAACCTTTAACGCCCAAAGAGCCACTTGGACCCGGTTTCCACGCAAAAGGAAACACTGGGAGCCGCAAATACTTTTTGACATCTAAGGCTACGTCCACACCTGCCCGAATAGATTTGAAAACGGCGTTTTCATCTGAAAACGGCGTTTTCATCTAAAAACGCTCCGCGTCCACACTAGCGTTTTCAGTCGTTTTCACAGAGTCGTGCGTCCACACTGAAACGGATGAAAACGCTTACGCTCCAGTCCTGCGCATGCGCAAAAGCGAGTGAGAATTAAAGAATTTGAAGAAAAGCTATCTGGAGCATGTACAAACTGATATTCATCTTTTTTAAGGCTGTCAAAATTGAGAGCAATCAAAACAACCGCTGTATAATGCACTCCGCTATCTTTGTTTATTTGGTCACATGACTGCATCACATGACTAAAATACGTCATGTTTTAGAAAGTTTGCGTTTTCGTGTGTCCACACTGCCACGGGACAGCTACGTTTTGAAATGTATGCGTTTTCGAGAGCGTTTTCAAACGCACCGCTACGTCCACACGTACACGGGTATTTTTGAAAACGGAGATTTTCCGTTTTCGTTTTAAAAAAATAATCCCGTCCACACGTAAACGCAAAAATGAAGGAAAACGCTGCTAGGAACATGCCAAAGCAACAGGTGGCGATATATTCCTAACCATATAGAAATGTTGGCCAATCAGAAGTCTAGAACCCTCGGTGGGAGATAGTAAACAAAGATGGCGCATAGAAGCAGAACCGAGTCCTATGTGTGGAGGGACAGTAACTGTGTGGGTATGTGTAAGCATTTAAACACTGCAGAGAGTACAATTAACAGTAACAGTATTGTAGAAATTCATTTCACCGAAACAATAACGTGGCGCACAGTGTGACGCCAAAAAGGAGCACCCCTTTGACGCTGCGTTTTTTTTCCGTTTTCCTCGTCCACACGTAAATGCAAAAACGGAGTTTTCGAAAATATCCACCCTGGCAGGCGTTTTTAAAAATCCCCGTTTTCGGTGACCGAAAACGCCGTTTACTTGTGGAGGAAAGGTGCAAACGCATAGAAAAATCTCCGTTTTCAAAAAAAAAAAACGGAGAGAAAACGATGTGTTTTCAAACGAAAACGCATTAGTGTGGACGTAGCCTAAAATGAAGATAACACTTTATATATTGGTTTTTTACCTTCATGCTTTGTGTGAACAACTAAAGTGTGTTGCTTATAAAGTCCATGAAGTGCTACAGAGAAAATTACATTTTATTTATGTAATTAACACATTTTGAACTCTTAAAGAAATATAATAAAAGGAAAGTGAGCGGTGTTTGTTTTTAACATAGTTCACGGTGGAGAATAGCTGCTGACATAATGTGGATCCAAAGATCCATAATTGGCCTATCTGGGGTTGAAAGTCTCGATAAATGCACGGCGTTTCGGTGGGTATACCGGCTTCCGCGAGTGTGACGCTTATTTTGAGCAATGAAAAATAATAAAATATAATTTTATTTTTATATTTCAATATCACAATAATCTTCCAATTTAGAACTACAAGTTAAAAAACAACTAAACACAAATAAAATACACTTCAGCTAAATACTTCTAATTTATTTTCTCAGACCACCCGGAGCCGCACTATAAGGACAAAAGAGCCGCATGCGGCTCCAGAGCCGCAGGTTGCCGACCCCTGGTGTAGGGCCTTGGCCTCAGCCTCCTGACTGCACTACAGAGGCAGCCTGTGCCAGTCTCAGGAACACACGAACTGGCCCAACCGGCTCTTCAGCTTGTTTTGTTGCTTTAATTAATTTATTATGAACAACAATATAAAATTATGCACAAAAGGAATTACTAATGTTAAAAAAAAACACAGTGGTTTTATTTATATATGTTTATATATAAATATATCCGATGGCCCCCAGAGACAAAGCACGTACAAACTCCAAAGCACATTTCTAGCGTTAACTGAACTTCCAAAACAGAGCTACCTAGATCACTTAAATTACACAATTGAAAGCATATGTGTATTGTTTGTGTATTTATACACAAGCACTCATATATATATGTGTATGTATATTCAAATAATTCAAAAAAAATGTTCATTTACCTGTTACTACCACACACCAAATCCGGTCGTTGGTACTTCCTGGCTTGTGTAGCCACTAGGTAACAAAAGCTCAACACTGCGTGTTTTGGAGTTTGTACGTGCTTTGTCTCCATGGGCCACCGTAATTATACTTTTATTTATTCACTCCACATAAAATGTAATAAATAAATCATATAATACAAAAAACAACTATTTACATTTCAACTTTTAACTATTTACATTTTCAGCTTTTTCCTTTTAAACAAATTTAAAGTGAAACAATACAAAACACCTCAAACCACAACACAATTAAATATAAATTACAATATGAAAACAAAAAGAAGATGCATATTCTCTGTCATATGGGCCTGCGTGAATAAACTTTCTGAATCCTTTATCATCCGCAACTGAAAATAGTTGTGGATGAGCACTATACCTTTCTGATGTGATGTTGTTGTCCCTGGCTCTCTTTCTCTCTCTTTCCCTCCGGCTCTGTTCCTGTGCTACTGAGAGTGTAACTACCGCCCCTCCCCCCTCTTCCCAGCGCAAAGCAAAAGGCTCGCGTGCGGAGTGAAGCGGAAAAAAAGTTGTCTCACTCTAATAGTATTTTGTCTAGAAAATAATTTGTTAGCATGAATAGTTGTTGTCATGTGAATGTTGACTTGGAAGTAGTCAAGTGGCTGCTGTAAACAGAATAATGATGGCATACACTCAGAAAAATAAAGGTGCCAACTGGAACCAAAAGTGGTTCTTTAGACTGATGCCATAGAAGAACCTTTTTTGGTGCCACAAAGAACCTTTCAAACAATGGTTCTTTGAAGAAGCATTTCTTTCAGTGGTTCATTGAAGAACCTTTAAAGGTATCATATCAAATATATGTCATATCAAAACAACCCCACACCTGCAGTTGTTTCAGTTTTTCACAGATGTTTCCTGTCAGCTGGTCAACCTCACTCAGGCGGACATCCATATCAGCCAACCAAACGACAAGCTCCTCCCTTTGTGCTTCAAATCCCTCCCACTCTGAGACAAGGATCTGAGAGAGAGAGAAAAGAGTCAATTATAAAGAAAAGAGAAAAGTGAAACCCTTCTCAGAAGGTCTGACTCGCATACCTGCAGTCGACCTGCGATGGACTCCAGTTTGCCGTTCACGTCATCCCAGCGGCGGCCGCACTCCCTCGCCAATGCCAGCAGCAGAGTCTTCAGGGTGCCCTGGAAGAGCAGAGTTAATGTTCGATTCCTCCTGGTCAGGCTGTCCAGCTTAGATTATTGTAACAGTCTTTTTCTTTGTTTGAGCAAAATGAATCTTGACTGTCTCCAGTTAGTCCAGAATGCTGCTGCAAGGCTTTTATCTAAGACACGAAAAAGAGAGCACATTACACCAGTGTTACATTCATTACACTGGCTTCCAGTACATTTTAGAATTCATTTTAAAATCTTGGTACTGACTTTTAAAGCTTTGAATTGTGATGCCCCTGCCTACATTTCTGATCGTTTAGAACCCCACGCTCCCTCTCGCAGCCTGAGATCATCTAATCAAAGGCTGTTGGTAGTCCCACAAACTTGTTTTAAGACCAGAGGTGATAGATCTTTTAGAGCGGTGGCCCCCAGGTTGTAGAATGCTCTCCCTCCATCATTGCGTTACCTTGATTGTATTTATTCTTTTAAAAAGCAGCTTAAGACTCATTTATTTAGATTGGCTTTTAATTAGATTTGTGCTGTATGTTTGATTATTAATGTATTTTATGTATTTCTGTTTTATATTACTGTGAAGCACTTTGTGGTTTTTATCCTGTGAAAAGTGCTATATAAATAAATTGATTTGATTTGATTCATTTACTGTCCAGATGGACGTGACGGCTCTATAGACACAGATTATTTTCTGTTGCTGTGTGACGCTACAAAAATGTGCAGTCCTATCTCAGAGAAATTGCAGCTGATTTTTATACCTGGAAATTCTAACAGGGTAGAGGAATTTACGCAGTGTGGGTGTTGGTTTCCTGTGAAATTTACACTGATATCAAGTCTTCTATTTTCTCTCATCTCTGTCTTAGCTTGTCAGTTTTATCATCATCATCTGCTATGCTTCTTCCTGGTGTGGAGGCTACACTACGTTGCCCATATCTGAGATGACCTTCTCCACGATCTTCTTCGTCATCTTCATGATGGACCTGGACAAGCAGTTCTTAGGGATCAACTGGGTCTGGACTGTGAGTCCACACACACATAAGTACATGCACGCCCTCTGACACATTTCTGTGCTAAATTGCATAATACTTCATCTTTGGCTTCCCTCTTTTGTGCAGGATATGTTTCGTGCTGTGGTTGGTGCCGTCCTCTACATCATCACCTCTCTGATCAATTTGATTGGAGGATCTAGGGATGGAGCTTGTATCACAGGCGCGGTTAGTTAAGCCAGAATGACTCAGCCTGAGTTCTTAACTGCATACTGAATCTGCTCATATTTATTTCTCTGTTTATTTTGACAAGTGATGGCTGTTACCACTGACTAGTTTCGGTGCTGCCAGTTATACATGTGAAAACTGAATGCCTGGTGTTTTTTGTCACTTTTTTTGTGTTGAATATGAAACACCCAGACTTTCTGAAAAAGCAGGCACTCAACATTGAGTAATGTTCATACTGCAATACTTCCTTCCTTTTTGACTACAACTGTAGACTGTGACTTATTACCTTACTTTAGCTCATTCAAAAATTTCTAAGACAGAAAAAAATCCCGATATAACATTGAATCCACATTTCAATTAGTTTGAATGTTAGTTTATTGTTGCCAAAAACAGGACATGGTGATGACTGGAAATCAGTCTGAAACAGCTAACGAGCAGCATTAGAGTGCGTTGGGAGTCAGAGGAGGAAAGGCGTAGCTGCACACAAAATTGGTGCCTACAGCCACTAATTATATTAACAGTGTAACGGCGTTATTAAAAGGCTTCGCAATGAACACAGAACAGAGTACACCAGTTGCCAGTCTGGGTTCAAAAACTCATTTGATATCAGACTCTGTGGTGTCATAACTGTATACACACTGTAGAGAAACATATTTTTACAAAATGTAACAAAAATGTAAAAAAAACCCAACAACCCCATTTTAAAGTTGCTTTATCATTAGCTTTTGCCTTTGAGCAGGATACACCTGTAACCTTTAAAAACTTTGCATGCAAGTTGCAGATATGTGGTGTCCTGTCCAGTATGATGTCATGCTTATATCATATGTCACAAGCATGATAGGGACCCAGGGAATTTGATAAACCTTTAAGAAGATGGGAGTTAATGTAGTTTTTTGCCATATACTACTGGATGTACTGACAACTGTCACTGTATTACTTTGGTCATGAGGTCTGGCTGAACATACTGCTGCTCTCACTGAAAACACTCAGTGCAGATTCACAAATCCTCAGATGAACAATGAGCAATTTTGACAAGTCCCTTTGAGTGAGAGAAGTTGATCATTCACTTATATAAAAGATGGACACAGCTTGTGGGCCTGAAAAGTGAAGCCAAAGCAGAAGTGTCTCAAACCTGCATTCTTTGTAATGACCAGCAGGTGGCAATTCTTTTTGGTTATAGAGATATCAGGCTATATGGATGATCTCAGTAAACACTTTGATGAGATGGAAAGGGCAGTGCAGCTTATAGTATGTGGAAGTGTTAATACAGTTAATTTCTTACTGGAAAACTGAAAATAATGCATGAACAAAATGGTAAGAGTGAGCCTGTAACTGTTTCACAATCTCTGTTTCCTTTTACACTGAATCAGAGGACATTAAATATTATTTTGTCAGTTTTTGAAAGATTTTGTTTACTATTTATCAGTTTACTTTTTAAAAAATGAACTAAGTGGGCTTGTTATGCTCCTAATGACAGTAGATTTTCTGTATGTTAAAGATAAATTTCACATCTCATTTATGTATTATTCACGTGTTTAGTCCCAAACATGTGCTTTGCAACTATATATCAGGCACAAGCCTGTCCCCACATTCTTCTTCATGAGTCTTAACCAAAATGTCTAATGGTGTGAAGAGCACAAAGTCTTCTGGCACTTAACTTTAACAAAATACTGATAATTTATTTAGACTGTATTTGTGTTAGTTGTGATTCTGATTGTCATTTCTTGCTTCTTAGGTGTTAGGGTTGTTCGCTGGGCTGATATTTGCATACGACAGCTACACAATCTACCTCCAAATCCAAAGTAACAGACAGCACCCAGCAGCTCCAACTGGTGAGAAAAACACAGTTTTTATTAATGCATTCAAAACGCGTTCTTGGCTTTATTTGATATGTGCAACTTTCTCTAATGTCTTGACTGTTTTTGTTTTTAACAGATGGCAAAGTTTAAATGTTCTCAGACAGAAATACTTCTGTCAAGAACACAGAAGAACCAAAAGCAGTCATTTGGGCAAAGGTTAACAGAGGAGCGGGTCAGAGAGGAGGATGGACAGTAAAATGAGCAAGTCACAGTTTAATAAATGCTGCTGCATGGCCTGAACAGATGAAATGTATCTTAAAGAATGAAGCCAGAGAAGAAGATGGCATAGCCTTAATGAGGGGTGCTGGCATCTGTCTGTATGTCTACTCCATGAGGGATTCCCCTCTCAAACTTTTATTCCAACCAGAGTAAAACGGGAAAGATTATGAAAGAGCGACCTAGCACTCAAAGAATCCTCAACCAGTGCTTCTGAGATAATTCCATAACAGCAAAGACGCTGGTAAAGTATAACCTCTTGGGGGATAAAAAGCTTTTTAAAACATTATTTTGGGGGCAGCAAACTCATAAAGCACTCTTTTTTCCAGGTGTCCCCTAAATCACTGAAATAAGAGTTCATTTTCATAATCCTTTAAATATCTCCCCATATAAGTGCCCAATGGTCTTATCAAGATGCCAAATGGCCAGACTTGCTTCTAGGAGGACTTTGGATGATGTCATCATGCAACTTGTCTAATACACTTGTCTACTGTTAATGGACTGCTGTAGTAAATAGTAACTGTGTTATTTGGACTTCAGAAGCAACTGACACAGAGGTGGTGCTTTTTGAATCATTTAATATTATAAATTTCTTCTTGAGGGACTTTTTTTGTACTTTCTCAGCTGGTTAAACCTTTGCTTTTCTGTTATTCAATAGTGTTCTGTGTGTTTTACAGTGCCTTAAAAGTCTTATACAGAGTAACCAGTTCCCTCACCTTCTTCTGTTTCATCTTTTGTTTCTAAGTACTAAAACATTTGATTTCATTTTTATTAATCAACAATCTTTGGCCGTTTTTCTTCTAGAGTTTTGGAATTTACAGGTCCTTCTCAAAAAATTAGCATATTGTGATAAAGTTCATTATTTCCTGTAATGTACTGATGAACATTAGACTTTCAGACATTTTAGATTCATTACACACAAATGAAGTAGTTCAAGCCTTTCATTGTTTTAATATTGATGATTTTGGCATACATAACTCATGAAAACCCAGAAATTCCTATCTCAAAAAATTAGCATATCATGAAAAGGCTCTCTAAACGAGCTATTAACCTAACCATCTGAATCAATGAATTAACTCTAAACACCTGCAAAAGATTCCTGAGGCTTTTAAAAACTCCCAGCCTGGTTCATTACTCAAAGCCGCAATCATGGGTAAGACTGCCGACCTGACTGCTGTCCAGAAGGCCATCATTGACACCCTCAAGCAAGAGGGTAAGACACAGAAAGAAATTTCTGAACGAATAGGCTGTTCCCAGAGTGCTGTATCAAGGCACCTCAGTGGGAAGTCTGTGGGAAGGAAAAAGTGGGGCAGAAAACGCTGCACAACGAGAAGAGGTGACCGGACCCTGAGGAAGATTGTGGAGAAGAACCGATTCCAGACCTTGGGGGACCTGCGGAAGAAGTGGACTGAGTCTGGAGTAGAAACATCCAGAGCCACCGTGTACAGGCGTGTGCAGGAAATGGGCTACAGGTGCCGCATTCCCCAGGTCAAGCCACTTTTGAACCAGAAACAGCGGCAGAAGCGCCTGACCTGGGCTACAGAGAAGCAGCACTGGACTGTTGCTCAGTGGTCCAAAGTACTTTTTTCGGATGAAAGCAACTTTTGCATGTCATTCGGAAATCAAGGTGCCAGAGTCTGGAGGAAGACTGGGGAGAGGGAAATGCCAAAATGCCTGAAGTCCAGTGTCAAGTACCCACAGTCAGTGATGGTCTGAGGTGCCATGTCAGCTGCCAGTGTTGGTCCACTGTGTTTTATCAAGGGCAGGGTCAATGCAGCTAGCTATCAGGAGATTTTGGAGCGCTTCATGCTTCCATCTGCTGAAAACCTTTATGGAGATGAAGATTTCATTTTTCAGCACGACCTGGCACCTGCTCACAGTGCCAAAACCACTGGTAAATGGTTTACTGACCATGGTATTACTGTGCTCAATTGGCCTGCCAACTCTCCTGACCTGAACCCCATAGAGAATCTGTGGGATATTGTGAAGAGAAAGTTGAGAGACGCAAGACCAAACACTCTGGATGAGCTTAAGGCCGATATCGAAGCATCCTGGGCCTCCATAACACCTCAGCAGTGCCACAGGCTGATTGCCTCCATGCCACGCCACATTGAAGCAGTCATTTCTGCAAAAGGATTCCCGACCAAGTATTGAGTGCATAACTGAACATAATTATTTGAAGGTTGACTTTTTTTGTATTAAAAACACTTTTCTTTTATTGGTCGGATGAAATATGCTAATTTTTTGAGATAGGAATTTTGGGTTTTCATGAGTTATGTATGCCAAAATCATCAATATTAAAACAATGAAAGGCTTGAACTACTTCAGTTGTGTGTAATGAATGTAAAATATATGAAAGTCTGATTTTTATCAGTACATTACAGGAAATAATGAACTTTATCACAATATGCTAATTTTTTGAGAAGGACCTGTAGGACCCATAGATAGCCCATTAACTAAACAACCACACTTTTATTATTTCAAATTACATCATCATCCTCAAGTTTTGTCTACTGCTCTTGGATTCCTGCTCAGGTTATGCATTTTTCTTACATTTATAACACATTTTTAAGGTGCTACAATATTTTTCTGTAGACATTTTATACTGCTCAGTAGCACAGTCCATTTTTTGAACATCCTACGTTAACATTAGGATATATACTGCGAGTGTTTCTTCAACCCCTTTGGTGTTTTTCCTTTTTTTTTCATGTTAATATTCTTTACAAGAGTTTGTAATTCAAAAGTTCAAAGGGAAACAAAAGCCATTTTACCACAAAGAAATGTGCTCTGTACACTCATGTGTCCTGCTAAATTATCTTAAAGTGCTTCATTTACAAGTGTATACAGTCATGATAAAAAGTACACTATCTATTCCAAGGTATTGCATATCAGGACACCTGGTCCTTGTCAGGTCTATAAAAACTGACAACGTGAAATTATTCGAGAGCTAAATTTTTAAAGGATAAAATACAGTTTCAAAGCAAAGGAATTCAATTTCAAAATATAAAATTCAATTTCAATTTAGTGATGATCATTTTCAAACCAATAAGTTGAATTTCAAATTAGACTAATTCAAATTCAGTTTTTAAAAGCATTTATTCAAGTTACAATTCAGATTCAATCCGAGCAATTCAAATTCGAATTTAACTTATTCAAATTCAGTTTCTGATGGGAAAGATTGCTGCCATCTTTACTACTTTCCACTAACCACAAAACAAGTTTTCCCATTTCTCATAATACCATCTGCATCAAGACTCCACACAAGGGTGAAAATGTTTTACACACCAGTTTTCTACATTGGGTTTATTTCTGATCAAATATCCTGCACTCCTCATGCCTCGTGCTCGTCGTCGCTCCATGCCATTTGCCACCCCATTAGAAAAAAACCTGGAAACGCCCCTGTTCACGTGCAAGCTGGCATGTCGCACTTTTTTTGCTCTGCGTGTGCACAAAGTCACAAATTATGCTTATGACAGCGAATATGTTGCAAGGAAAACAATGAAAAGAAAAAAAGCTACCGTTGAACTGAAGCTCTAGTCTTTTGTTTAGCTTCCTGTCAGCGTTCTTGTTTTCACTTTTTAAGGGAGACGGGGAAAGTATGTAATAAAGCAACATATTTGTAAGTAAACGTGTAACTTGCATGGCTTCTTTTGCTCTCTAGCAACCCATTCTCTTCGTCCTACATACACTTTTTAAGGATTTGAGCGCTCTGTGCAAATATTAATAAAGCACAAGCACCATCACAACAATCTAGTTGTTTATTTGCAGTTAAATAATCCCCGGCAGCGCCACGGTATAAAGCAAATTTTAACAACCTAAAATGACATAACAAAACATTAAAATAACTTCGGGTAATTGCAGAGAAACAGCTCCCCTTGAGGAAAGCGGTAGCGAGCCAACGCCCGCCGCTGGTTCCTTGTCCCTCCTTCTTTTAGAGTTTCCGCAGAGCTTCTGTGGTCGTGTTGGAGTCCAATCACTGCATTTCATCTAGACCTCTTCTCGGAGAAGTTGATTCATCCGCCTGAGGGGAAAATAACGACTCGCCAGTTTATATACGCAGCACACTGTCTGTTTAGTGAACTTCGGTAAAGTACAGAATGGCCGATACAACTGCTTCCGGCTCTCCCAGCTGCGTGGAGAGGCTGAAAAGCTACGTGAAGACCCCGAAAGGGCTCACCCTGGCAGCAGAAATAGTAAGTTTGTTCTCACTGTGATATTTGTGTGCAGCTCTGCTGTGATGATTCATGGTTAACGGCTCACAGATATGGCTTTAATATACTAAGTGTAAAGCTCAATGCAGTTTAACATATGGTAATTCCGGTGGGGAAACTCCTGTAGGGCGCTTCGTTTCCGGTGTGATATTCGCTCCTTGTTTACTGTCGCTTTTTCCAAAACAAGTCAACCAAATGGATGAATCAAGGGGCGATTTACATTTCTCGAGATGTCTTGGGCATTTACGGAATATATATGATTGTAAGCATTCTGCCGAAGAGTCAGAATGCTTACAATCTTTACAAAATCAACTAGATGAGGTGTACTTGATTAAGGCTAAAGGAGCATATGTAAGGTCTAAAGCCAAGTGGATTAAACATGGGGAAAAAATTTCATCTTATTTCTATAGTCTAGAGAAGCGTAGACAAACAAAGAAAAAAAATAACTAAACTGAGTAAGGATGGCACTATGATAGAGGAACCAAACCAAATTAGTGAGGAAATTAACATATTCTATAGTAATCTGTATAAACCAAGAACCGAAAAAGAGAATGCAGACATCTTTTTTGATATGATTAAAGACCAGGTAAAAAAATTGGAAGAGGAAGATAAAATATGGTTAGAAGAAGATTTGAATATATCCGAATTAAAAACAGCTCTAAAACAAATGAAAAATGGAAAATCGCCTGGAATTGACGGCCTAACGATTGAATTTTATAAAACCTTTTGGCAAGACATTAAAGATTTGTTGTTTAATGCCTTTTTGGATTGTTTAAAAAATGAAGAACTATCCCCAGCAGTGAAAACAAGATTAATAACCTTATTGCCCAAACCTAACAAAAATTTACAAGTGCTAGACAATTGGAGACCCATAACACTTTTATGTAATGATTACAAATTATTAGCCTTAGCATATGCAAATAGGATTAAGAGCGTCTTAACCAAACTAATTCATGAGTGTCAATCAGCGTTTATTAAAGGAAGGCAGATTCATAATAACAGAAGATTAATATTAAATATGATTGACTACCGATCCTTTATTAATTCAGAAAGTTTAATATTATTTATTGACTTTTTTAAAGCATTTGATTCAATAGACCATAATTTTTTATTTAGATCTTTAGAACTTTTTGGATTTGGAAACAAATTTTGCAAAGTGATAAAACTGTTCTACAAGCAGATTTATAGTTATGTTTCGCTCAATCCAGGCATAACTCCTAGGATAGACGTATTCCGTGGAATTCGACAGGGTTGCCCAATTTCTCCAAAATTATTTATTCTTTGCACTCAATTAATGGCCTACCTCATTGTGAACCATTCAGACATCGAAGGAATAAATATTTTTGATACTGAACTGAAAATAAGTCAGTTTGCAGATGACACAGTAATATTTTTAAAGGATAAATTAATACTTGAGAAAGCATTGAATGTAATTTCAATTTTTTCTAAAGCTTAAGGCTTGTGTCTGAATCTACAGAAATATGAACTTTTGCCACTTTATGATTGTTTGGAAAATAACATGAGGACGATTCCAGTGAAAAATGAAGTCAAATATCTAGGCGTTTATTTAAATAAAGACATCAAGACTAGAGAGTCAAAAAACCTAAAAGACAAAATTGATGGTATGTCCAAAACATTAAATCATTGGTTAACGAGAGATATCACAATTTTTGGACGCAATCTATTATCCAAATCAGAGGGCGTCTCAAAGATGGTTTATCCAGCTTACTCATTATACATTACCCCGAAAAGTATTAAAAAGATTAACTCCATAATCTATCAATTCATTTGGCGCAATAAAACACATTACATTAAAAAATCACAACTCGTCAAAGATTACACCAAAGGTGGTATAAAGACAATTGATTTTCAATCAATGGTTGGAGTATTTAAAGTAAACTGGATAAAAGCCTTCCTCTTGAAACCTGACTGCATATGGTTCCATATCCCTAAAAATATTTTCAAAAAGGTGAAATGTGACTTTGATATATTGAAGTTGCCTGTGAAACTATCAGAATATCATAAGCAGGTCTTGTCTTATTGGAGGATGGTTTTTGCCCATAACTTTACGCCACATTGCTCCACCTTGTGGAATAACAGGACCATTACAATTAATAGGAAGTCGTTCATTAAAGAGTGGTATGAAAAAAACATCATCTTTATAACAGACTTACTTGATGAAAAGGGGCAGTTTCTCCCAGTGGGTGTTTTCAATGCAAAGTTTAACATTCAGTGTTCCCTTAGAGAATATGACAAGGTTTGTAAGGCGATCCCCTTACCTCTGTTAAGTTTGATACAAGGCTATTTAAATTACTCTAAGGGGCAAATTAGTTTACCTTCTTTACAGCTAAATCAGATTCCTTTAACTAATAGAAAGTGTAATAATAAAATCATAAATAAAATATTTAAAACTGAATTATTTCACAATTTTAACAGTAACACAAAATTAAAAGGGAGTAACGTTAAAATAACGAACAAATATACACAATTTTTAAAATGGCCTATCCCCCCCAAAGTCAAAGAAATGCAATTTAAAATAATTAATGGATATTACCCAGCAGCTGAAATGCTTAAAAAAAGGTTTGGGTTTGAGGTGGAGCCATGTGGATTTTGTTTACAAAATGAAGAAAGTATTGATCATTTGTTTTTTTCCTGCCCAGTAACGACTGACTTTTGGCAAGATTTGGTAGACTGGTTGAGTGTAAGAATAGATGGGATGACCCCACTGACTCTAACACAGGTCTTATACAATAATGGTGATCCATCTAAGGAACTTTCCATGTTCCACAATATGGTAATAGTTATGGGCAAGTACCACATCCATAAGTGTAAATGGCAAAACAAAAGACCTTCCCTAAGTGCATTGAAGATTGAATTGAAGTCTTTTTGTCATCTTTAGAATTACTGAAGGATTCATGTAAAGATGCTGCTTTGATATGTGAAAATGGGACCCAGTTTCTATCCTTTTAATGAATGTGTTTCGTTTGGTGTACCAAGTAAGCCGCACGTATGTTAACGTGTTCACAGAAAGGAAATTGTTAAATGTCATAAGAATGGCCTTCACATATTTATATTGTTTTTGTTTTTTTCTGTTAGTTTTCTCCTATTTCGTTTGTTTTCTTACTCAACATTTCAAGATGTTGTTGCACCAATGTTGTCTCCCAATGAGAGATTGTAAATGTGTGCAAAAAATAAATAAATTAAAAAATATATATATTACGAAAGCCAAAGGGTTGTCACATGATTTGGAAGGCATTGTGGGCATTGTAGGCTCAGCCAATCAGAGCCAGCGGAAGTTCCGTTACACGGGCATTTTGTCGTAACACGGGCAGAAATATTGCCGTTCAGTGCCTTCGTAACTCGAATTTTTCGTTAAATGGGGTATTCGTAAGTCGGGGTTCCACTGTATGTGCTTTCTCGGAGGTTAAGGGATTCCACCTGTCACTGCTGCTCCACTGTTCTTGCTTTTGGCATCAAGGAGCTGAGATGCTGATAATTAAAGATCACATAGGTTAACTCAGCCCACCGTCTCATGTGCTCACTTATAGGCTGGATATTGTCTGTAGCCAGAATAGCAAAATGCAAAGTATATCACATTATTGGTAGTATAAAGGCTCATAAAAGGATTTTCCATCCCACATTAAAGGTTTGCTTATCTGGCTCTGATTAACAGGACTGCATGCACCCCGCAACGGCAGGAATAAAAGTATAAATGCAAACAACCTACAGATCATAATAATAAACTGTCGTAGTGGCAAAGTAAAATGACTTCCTATCTGGGAATACTGTCGTACTTTACTGTCCTTGACCACAGATTGACAGACCACGTGACTTTCGCGCATTGCATTGTGGGTACAAGTGGCAACAAAATCAAAACACTGCATCAAGCGCTAGCATTTCCAGCACCGGTAATCATTAATTCTGCGGTTTTAATCCCTACTTGCATTTTATTTGCCCCAAAAACAGTTACGTACAAAACGACGGAGAACACGGCACGTCCGTACGAAGACAGACTTGACGAAAAGGCCAAAAAAAAAAAAAGTCCAAGGAAAAAATCAAAGGAGTGAAAGGGTTAGACCCATACGAGCATACAGAGTGGAGTAAGGACGTTAGCGTGCTGCCCAACTTTCATCACGCACATATTTATTATTATATGGTCCTAAGTGTGAGTGCATACACTCACAAAATGTTCAGTAACTTCAGATCCCTGCAACAAGCCCAGGTCCAGTTTACTTTGGTGATTTGGACTATTCCATTTCACAGCTGTTGTTACATTTTTTTTTCCTTTATTTATTGTACAGACCAACGCAATCTATTTGTCATTTCAGGTTGTAGTATTACACAACATTTTCAGATCTAATAGAAATAAAATAAGTGTTTCGTAATTCATTCAATTTATTGTTTTTATTTATAACTGGCATTATTAGTTCATTCTATTATAGAATCTTACAAGAAAGAGGCAAAATTGTATTCCATCATGCTTTATTAGCTGCTTCGGTGAAAAACAAATCAACAATGCAAAAAAAAAAACCGCACTGCAAAACAACATACTGGCAAACAGTTATTCACCATTTGGGCACATATATGCGTGACTTTTCGTGGCTGTTTGATATCGCTTTCTCTCTTAACCGATCAAATCTCACTGTGGTAGCAGCTTTAAACTCGGTATGACCCAGGTTGATAGAGGGCGCCCAGTCTGGATCGCATTCCTGCATTTTGTAGGCTGGTTTTCCTACAAAACACAACAAACATTAGCCCGCAAAGCCACAGTGAACAAAGCAGCAAAGCGCATCGAATTCAATTCAAATCAATATAAGACTTATTTGTAACCTACATCAACAATTATGTTATGATAAATTACGTAATAACTACAACAGAAGACTTACTGCACCTTTGTGGAAATGCTTGGAGCAGACTAACATGTGAGCTGGAGTGTTCTGGAAAGTTATATTTGGTCTTCGAATGGCTGCAATCCAGGCCATCCGTCGGCTCTTTGTTACTTCGGAAACATGGCTTGAACAATTTCTCTTCCACAACGTAATCCGATAAAAAACGATCTCTTTACCCGTCGGCTTCCTGTGGCTGTCGTGCGACCGGTTTTACCCCGGAAATGACGTCACATTTTCAATCTCTATTTTCACATTAACGCCTTTGTTTGCATTTCACAGCGGTGTGATCTCTTAACACATGAGTCACGTTAAGCTTAAATACTTTGCATAAGTTCTGTATTGTCAGTGGATCAGTATCTAAGTAAATTTACTTAAGTACTGTACTTAATGTCATTGCACTTCCACTGCTTTTCTTCTATATGTTGCAATTTACAAACTAAGATTTTTGTTATATAATCTAGTCAGATGGTGAAATATAACGCAATGTATGAGAATGCAAAACAATCAGCACCACTTCGAAACGCATAATAACTTCCATATGCATAGTAATAAGACAACAGTACGAATTGAGTAATATGATTACAGAAGCTTAGGAATATAGGACTTTTACTTGTAGTTGATTTATGTTTCCTTCAGGCAGAGACTGAATACCTTTTAAAGTGTTTGTCAGCTTCACATTAAGCTCATGCGTCGAGGTTTTATCAGATCACCCTACATGACTCGAGGGAAATGACTTGTGTTAAAACAACCAAACATTAAACTGTACAAATTGCCAGATATTTGTCTATTGTCTTGTGTAGTCTGGAAGATAAGTGGATCTACTTGAGGCGACTTTTGTTGTGATTTTGCGCTATATAAATAAAATTGAATTGAATTGGATGATAGGGTGCAGGTTTAAAAATCTAGCCCCGCCCTTCAGCGGGGCTGAGATAGATTTTGGTCGATTTTGGTCGCCCGACCGAAGATATCGCTAGCCCCGGGACGTCGGGCTAGCGATTTTGCGAGCCCTGGGGTGGGTGCAGTTTTCTCTGTGGTGAGGTCGGGTGGGCTGTCCCGGGCTCTGTGGGGCCGGGTGGCGCTGCTGAACTGGGCCCCGGTCCGGATGGGCCTGGATATTGAGGGCTATCAGGAGGGGCTATGCGCTTACCTGCTGCTCTCTGGCAGGTAGCTCCATGCCCTCCTGGGTTTTAAATGCACCTTAGTACACACATGCATCAACACTACATATGAGCAGGCGGAGGGAGGTTTGGAGTCTTCACACACCCCCGTTCTCTGTTGCCTGTTGGGGCGGGGGGGCTGGGAGGAGGAGTTGGCCGTCCGATTGGGGCCTGGAATGTGGGGCCTCCCTGCTGCTGCGGAGTCGGGGCGGTCTGCTTCTCTCCACCCCAGAGAAAAGGGTAACACTACCTGGGTCTGGGTGCAGTTTCCCCCTCCAGGGGCAAGGGTACCTAGACCTGGGGTGTAGAGTACGCTTGGGGAGTGTGATTGTGTGTACAGTGTCTATTTATGTCTGTCTCCACGTTGGGTGAGTGCTGAGTAATTGCATATGAAAGCATGAGGGTGGGAATGGATGTTTGTATCTGTGTGTGCCCTCTAGCAGATCATTACATGAAGGAACCTGTTAAATACAAGCGCGCTCATGCTCACAGGCGTACACGCGGGTGCTCACACACACAAACCACCCTTTTTGGCTCCTACCTCAAAGCACACTGTGCGCTGTCGATCTTACGTGCTGCACAATAATATTCAGTATTTAGTATTTACTGTTATATTCACATAGATCATCACGATGATGTTGTTTATTATATTGCTCTCTTTTTTTCTTGTTTTCTCTTTTTTCTTTCTCAACAGGTGATCCAGGTGATTGATATCTGTATTTTTTTTGTCTGTTTGTTTTGTCAGTTTTTGTTTTTTGCCCTTTATCACTGTTCCTCTTCCCCGCTGTTTTTCTTTCCCTCTTTCTTTCTCCCTTTCTTTTCCCCAGTGAAGTCTGTCCCGTATTTAGCAAGTGAAAATAAAATAAAAATAAACAATAAAAGCAAAGGTGAATCAAATAGACCAATACGGCAAGGCTGGGATGGTCCATTTGGTAAAGTAAATCCGTTGGGCATCTTTCTTTGCCTTTAGACAATAATTCTGATGGCAAAAGAACCAAACGCGACAGGCAAAAAGAAAAAAAAAACAACTAATTGCCAGATATTTCCTGTGTGTTTTTGCTTTAATAGGTTCACTGTTAACATAGATCCCAAATTTTGATATCACTTATCCACCCGATAAAGGATAAATTGAACATGAATGTATTAATGTGTTCCCGCTGAGTAAAACGGAGAATGCGCTTTTTTTCGCCGATCAAACTTTTTGCTCTCATAGCTCAACAAGCTCATTATAAAGCAGCCCCTCAGATGTTGGTGGTCAGTAGTCTGCCTGCTGTAAAAAAACAAAAAAACCCGCTTTGCCAGGTAATGGAAATTCCAAGCTGGTGTGAAGTTTTACCCTGGGAACAAAGAATGCGTGGAATGTTTAACACACACGTCTGCTCTCAGAGCAGCCGCCTTGAGCCCGAATAGAGCTTTTTTTGTGTAGGGCAGGGGTCAGCAACCTTTAACACCCAAAGAGCCACTTGGACCCAGTTTGAAAACGATGCGTTTTCAAACGAAAACGCATTACTGTGGACGTAGCCTAAAATGAAGATAACACTTTATATATTGGTTTTTTACCTTCATGCTTTGTGTGAACAACTAAAGTGTGTTGCTTATAAAATCCATGAAGTGCTACAGAGAAAATTACATTTTATTTATGTAATTAACACATTTTGAACTCTTAAAGAAATATAACAAAAGGAAAGACACCCAGCTGAACTAAAATGATCCATGTAGCAAACAAAAACTGTTGTGAGCCGCCACCCTTATATCGCCTTTGGAGCCTTGACCTGACTTTTAAAAAATATTTGGAAAAAAAGCACTATGCTGCTAAAAAATGAAAAATAGATATTTGCAAAATTCTGCCTAAATATGTATTTTATCTGGTTAATGTGTGGCGGGGTCTGCAGTGCTGCTGCATGGGAGTCAGACGCACCTGAGCGACACCCGCAATCACGCCTCGCCGCCTTAAAGTCTGTGCTCTCTCTGCTGTTGTGTTGCGGGCTGTGAGCTGAAAAGCTACAGCCGGCTGTATGCGTACAGCAACCGTGTGTGAAAAGTGGTCTTTATAAAGACATGCTGAAAAGCATGTTCATGGAAACATCGCCGGGTCTGCCGTGGTGTTTACTATGGATCTTCTGCTCCTGAACCTCTGCGCACAGCGTCTGCAAATCAGGGCTGTACGAAGACACTTTCATCTTTACACAGGACTGTAAGCTGTCGTCTGTGAGGCGTGAGCGGTGTTTGTTTTTAACATTGTTCACGGTAGAGAATAGCTGCTGACGTGGATCCGAGGATCCATAATTGGCCTATCTGGGGTTGAAAGTCTCGATAAATGCACGGCGTTTTGTGGGTATACCGGCTTCTGCGAGTGTGACGCTTATTTTGAGCAATGAAAAATAATAAAATATAATTTTATTTTTATATTTCAATATCACAATAATCTTCCAATTTAGAACTACATGTTAAAAAAGAACTAAACACAAATAAAATACACTTCAGCTAAATACTTCGAATTTATTTTCCCAAACCACCCGGAGCCGCAGTACAAGGACAAAAGAGCCGCATGCGGCTCTGTAGCCGCAGGTTGCCGACCCCTGGTGTAGGGCCTTGGCCTCAGCCTCCTGACTGCACTACAGAGGCAGCCTGTGCCAGTCTCAGGAACACACGAACTGGCCCAACCGGCTCTTCAGCTTGTTTTGTTGCTTTAATTAATTTATTATGAACAACAATATAAAATTATGCACAAAACACTGTGGTTTTATTTATATATGTTTATATATAAATATATCCGATGGCCCCCAGAGACAAAGCACGTATAACTGAACTTCCAAAACAGAGCTACCTAGATCACTTAAATTACACAATTGAAAGCATATGTGTATTGTTTGTGTATTTATACACAAGCACTCATATATATTCAAATAATTCAAAAAAATGTCCATTTACCTGTTACTACCACACACCAAATCCGGTCGTTGGTACTTCCTGGCTTGTGTAGCCACTAGGTAACAAAAGCTCAACACTGCGCGTTTTGGAGTTTGTATGTGCTTTGTCTCTAGCGGGCACCGTAAATATACTTTTATTTATTCACTCCACATAAAATGTAATAAATAAATCATATAATACAAAAACCAACTATTTACATTTCAACTTTTAACTATTTACATTTTCAGCTTTTTCCTTTTAAAAAATTTTAAAGTGAAACAATACAAAACACCTCAAACCACAACACAATTAAATATAAATTACAATATGAAAACAAAAAGAAGATGCACGTTCTCTGTCATATGGGCCTGCGTGAATAAACTTTCTGAATCCTTTATTATCCGCAACTGAAAATAGTTGTGGATGAGCAGTTGCGGATGAGCACTATACCTTTCTAATGTGACGTTGTTGTCCCTGGCTCTCTTTCTCTCTCTTTCCCTCCGGCTCTGTTCCTGTGCTACTGAGAGTGTAACTACCGCCCCTCCCCCCTCTTCCCAGCGCAAAGCAAAAGGCTCGCGTGTGTAGTGAAGCGGAAAAAAAGTTGTCTCACTCTAATAGTATTTTGTCTAGAAAATAATTTGTTAGCATGAATAGTTGTTGTCATGTGAATGTTGACTTGGAAGTAGTCAAGTGGCTGCTGTAAACAGAATAATGATGGCATACACTCAGAAAAATAAAGGTGCCAACTGGAACCAAAAGTGGTTCTTTAGAGTGATGCCATAGAAGAACCTTTTTTGGTGCCACAAAGAACCTTTCAAACAATGGTTCTTTGAAGAAGCATTTCTTTCAGTGGTTCATTGAAGAACCTTTAAAGGTATCATATCAAATATATGTCATATCAAAACAACCCCACACCTGCAGTTGTTTCAGTTTTTCACAGATGTTTCCTGTCAGCTGGTCAACCTCACTCAGGGGACATCCATATCAGCCAACCAAACGACAAGCTCCTCCCTTTGTGCTTCAAATCCCTCCCACTCTGAGACAAGGATCTGAGAGAGAGAGAAAAGAGTCAATTATAAAGAAGAGAGAAAAGTGAAACCCTTCTCAGAAGGTCTGACTCGCATACCTGCAGTCGACCTGCGATGGACTCCAGTTTGCCGTTCACGTCATCCCAGCAGCCGCCGCACTCCCTCGCCAATGTCAGCAGCAGAGTCTTCAGGGTGCCCTGGAAGAGCAGAGTTAATGTTCGATTCCTCCTGGTCAGGCTGTCCAGCTTAGATTATTGTAACAGTCTTTTTCTTTGTTTGAGCAAAATGAATCTTGACTGTCTCCAGTTAGTCCAGAATGCTGCTGCAAGTCTTTTATCTAAGACACGAAAAAGAGAGCACATTACACCAGTGTTACATTCATTACACTGGCTTCCAGTACATTTTAGAATTCATTTTAAAATCTTGGTACTGACTTTTAAAGCTTTGAATTGTGATGCCCCTGCCTACATTTCTGATCTTTTAGAACCCCACGCTCCCTCTCGCAGCCTGAGATCATCTAATCAAAGGCTGTTGGTAGTCCCACAAACTTGTTTTAAGACCAGAGGTGATAGATCTTTTAGAGCGGTGGCCCCCAGGTTGTAGAATGCTCTCCCTCCATCATTGCGTTGCCTTGATTGTATTTATTCTTTTAAAAAGCAGCTTAAGACTCATTTATTTAGATTGGCTTTTAATTAGATTTGTGCTGTATGTTTGATTATTAATGTATTTTATGTATTTCTGTTTTATATTACTGTGAAGCACTTTGTGGTTTTTATCCTGTGAAAAGTGCTATATAAATAAATTGATTTGATTCATTTACTGTCCAGCTGGACGTGACAGCTCTATAGACACAGATTATTTTCTGTTGCTGTGTGACGCTACAAAAATGTGCAGTCCTATCTCAGAGAAATTGCAGCTGATTTTTATACCTGGAAATTCTAACAGGGTAGAGGAATTTACGCAGTGTGGGTGTTAGTTTCCTGTGAAATTTACACTGATATCAAGTCTTATCTTCTATTTTCTCTCATCACTGTCTTAGCTTGTCAGTTTTATCATCATCATCTGCTATGCTTCTTCCTGGTGTGGAGGCTACACTACGTTGCCCATATGTGAGATGACCTTCTCCACGATCTTCTTCGTCATCTTCATGATGGACTTGGACAAGCAGTTCTTAGGGATCAACTGGGTCTGGACTGTGAGTCCACACACACATAACTACATGCACACACTCTGACACATTTCTGTGCTAAATTGCATAATACTTCATCTTTTGCTTCCCTCTTTTGTGCAGGATCTGTTCCGTGCTGCGGTTGGTGCCGTCCTCTACATCATCACCTCTCTGATCAGTCTCATTAGAGGATCTGGGGATGGAGCTTGTATCGCAGGCGCGGTTAGTTAAGCCAGAATGACTCAGCCTGAGTTCTTAGCTGCATACTGAATCTGCTCATATTTATTTCTCTGTTTATTTTGACAACTGATGGCTGTTACCCCTGACTAGTTTCGGTGCTGCCAGTTATACATGTGAAAACTGAATGCCTGGTGGGTTTTTTTTGTCACTTTTTTTGTGTTGAATATGAAACACCCAGACTTTCTGAAAAAGCAGGCACTCAACATTGAGTAATGTTCATACTGCAATACTTCCTTTTTGACTACAACTGTAGACTGTGACTTATTACCTTACTTTACATTCAAAAATTTCTAAGACAAAAAAAAAAATCCCGATATAACACTGAATCCACATTTCATTTAGTTTGAATGTTAGTTTATTGTTGCCAAAAAGAGGACACGGTGATGACTGGAAATCAGTCTGAAACAGCTAACGAGCAGCATTAGAGTGCGTTGGGAGTCAGAGGAGGAAAGGCGTAGCTGCACACAAAATTGGTGCCTACAGCCACTAATTATATTAACAATGTAACGGCGTTATTAAAAGGCTTCGCAATGAACAGAGAACAGAGTACACCAGTTGCCAGTCTGGGTTCAAAAACTCATTTGATATCGGACTCTGTGGTGTCATAACTGTATACACACTGTAGAGAAACATATTTTTACAAAAATGTAAAAAAGAAACAATAACCCCATTTTAAAGTTGCTTTATCATTAGTTTTTGCCTTTGAGCAGGATACACCTGTAACCTTTAAAAACTTTGCATGCAAGTTGCAGATATGTGGTGTCCTGTCCAGTATGATGTCATGCTTATATCATATGTCACAAGCATGATAGGGACCCAGGGAATTTGATAAACCTTTAAGAAGATGGGAGTTAATGTAGTTTTTTGCCATATACTACTGGATGTACTGACAACTGTCACTGTATTACTTTGGTCATGAGGTCTGGCTGAACATACTGCTGCTCTCACTGAAAACACTCAGTGCAGATTCACAAATCCTCAGATGAACAATGAGCAATTTTGACAAGTCCCTTTGAGTGAGAGAAGTTGATCATTCACTTATATAAAAGATGGACACAGCTTGTGGGTCGGAAAAGTGAAGCCAAAGCAGAAGTGTCTCAAACCTGCATTCTTTGTAATGACCAGCAGGTGGCAGTTCTTTTTGGTTATAGAGATATCAGGCTATATGGATGATCTCAGTAAACACTTTGATGAGATGGAAAGGGCAGTGCAGCTTATAGTATGTGGAAGTGTTAATACAGTTAATTTCTTACTGGAAAACTGAAAATAATGCATGAACAAAATGGTAAGAGTGAGCCTATAACTGCATCACAATCTCTGTTTCCTTTACACTGAATCAGAGGACATTAAATATTATTTTGTCGGTTTTTGAAAGATTTTGTTTACTATTTATCAGTTTACTTTTTAAAAAATGAACTAAGTGGGCTTGTTATGCTCCTAATGACAGTAGATTTTATGTATTTTAAAGATACATTTCACATCTCATTTCCCCACCACAACCATCCTCGTGGTATGCTATGTCTACACGTAGTCTTTTGTATTAATCACATGTTTAGTCCCAAACGTGCTGTGCAGCTATATATCAGGCACAAGCCTGTCCCCACATTGGCTTTTTCATGAACCAAAATGTCTAATGGTGTGAAGAGCACAAAGTCTTCTGGCACTTAACTTTAACAAAATACTGCTAATTTATTTAGATTGTATTTGTGTTAGTTGTGATTCTGATTGTCAGTTCTTGCTTCTTAGGTGTTTGGCTTGATCGCTGGGCTGATATTTGCATACGACACCTACACAATCTACCTCCAAATCCAAAGTAAAAGACAGAACTCAGCTGCTCCAACTGGTGAGAAAAACACAGTTTTTATTAATGCATTCAAAACGTGTTCTTGGCTTTATTTGATATGTGCAATTTTCTCTAATGTCTTGACTGTTTTTGTTTTTAACAGATGACAGAGTTTAAATGTTCTCAGACAGAAATACTTCTGTCAAGAACACAGAAGAACCAAAAGCAGTCATTTGGGCAAAGGTTAACAGAGGAGCGGGTCAGAGAGGAGGATGGACAGTAAAATGAGCAAGTCACAGTTTAATAAATGCTGCTGCATGGCCTGAACAGATGAAATGTATCTTAAAGAATGAAGCCAGAGAAGAAGATGGCATAGCCTTAATGAGGGGTGCTGGCATCTGTCTGTATGTCTCCTCCATGAGGGATTCCCCTCTCAAACTTTTATTCCAACCAGAGTAAAACGGGAAAGATTATGAAAGAGCGACCTAGCACTCACAGAATCCTCAACCGATGCTTCTGAGATAATTCCATAACAGCAAAGATGCTGGTAAAGTATAACCTCCTGGGTGATAAAAAGCTTTTTAAAACATTATTTTGGGGGCAGCAAACTCATAAAGCACTCTTTTTTCCAGGTGTCCCCTACATCACAAGTTTTACAGTGCCTTAAAAGTCTCATTCAGAGTAACCAGTTCCCTCACCTTCTTCCGTTTCATCTTTTGTTTCTAAGTACTAAAACATTTGATTTCATTTTTATTAATCAGCAATCTTTGGCCGTTTTTCTTCTAGAGGTTTGGAATTTAGGACCCATAGATAGCTCATTAACTAAACAAACACACTTTTATTATTTAAAATTACATCATCATCCTCAAGTTTTGCCTACAGCTCGTGGATTCTTGCTCAGGTTATGCATTTTTCTTACATTTGTAACACATTTTTAAGGTGCTACAATATTTTTCTGTAGACTGTATACTGCTCAGTAGCACAGTGCATTGTTTATTTTTTAACATGCTATGTTAACATTAGGATATGTACTGCGAGTGTTTCTTCAACCCCTTTGGTGTTTTGTTTTGTTTTTTTTCTTCATTTTAATATGCTTTACAAGAGTCTGTAATTCAAAAGTTCAGAGGGAAACAAAAGCCATTTTACCACAAAGAAAAACAGTTTTCTGGCTTGCTCTGTACACTCATGTGTCCTGCTAAATTATCTTAAAGTGCTTCATTTACAAGTGTATACAGTCATGATAAAAAGTACACTATCTATTCCAAGGTATTACATATCAGGACACCTGGTCCTTGTCAGGTCTATAAAAATTGGGTAAATACAGCACGAGATAAACAAAAAGACAACGTGAAATTATTCGAGAGCTAAATTTTTAAAGGATAAAATACAGTTTCAAAGCAAAGGAATTCAATTTCAAAATATAAAATTCAATTTCAATTTAGTGATGATCATTTTCAAACCAATAAATTGAATTTCAAATTAGACTAATTCAAATTCAGTTTTTAAAAGCATTTATTCAAGTTACAATTCAGATTCAATCCGAGCAATTCAAATTCGAATTTAACTTATTCAAATTCAGTTTCTGATGGCACAGATTTCTGCCCATAACAAGGTCCCAAATCGATTCGATCCACGATTCGATTCGATTTGAATCAGGGGAATTTTGCCTCAGACAGTCAGAAATATTATAATTCAGATCATGCATCAGTACATTTCCATATTTTTATATCTACAAAAAGAAAGGTGACACTTGCGAGACTTTATCAAAGGTGTAAGCATCACAGCAGATGCCTTTGTGTCAAAGTAACTGAGAATAAAACACAGAAAAACACGAAGGAGATTTTCCGGCCCTGGGATTTTATAAAAATATTCTGCAGTAGATCAAAAAAGAAAGAAAACCATTAATCAACATATGAACATTACCTGATGCTGCTGAAGTGAATCAGAGCAAAGTTACAGAGGTTTTATTAGAGACACAGCTAAGCGTTTTGCAATTTTGCATAATTTTAAAAGGGTTAAATTTGTTCAGAAGCCTATTCAACAGCAGAAATGAGGTTTTATTTTCGGAAGTAAGTAAAAGGAAAAGACAGCGGCCGACAGCGCTGTAAAAAACGGTAGACTTGTGCGTAACAAGCAAGCGAATAATGCAGAGAACAGATTTTTAGACGGGAAACTTTTCTTGAAGTATACTGAGAGACAGAGAGAGAGAGAGAGCTGTCCATGAAGTGTGATTTTATCGTGGTGGAAGCAAAACAGCAAAAGTCAGAGGTATTTCACGACAATGTTTATGTGAAGCTTAGTTTGGATCTTCTTTTGCTGCTGGTTCAGTCAGTATTGTTTGGCGAGAGATAAAAGCTGCAGCTCAGAATCTAGCGCAAAAAAGGCGTAAACACAAAGCAGGGACCCGCCGAAACATCAGAATCAGCGAGCTGTCGGCTTTCAGCCCCGACCGTGTCCGTGCCGTCGGGTGAGAAAGGCGACATGTCACTGATTCTGATCGGTTGGCGGTCCGCGCTTTGTTTTTATGTCTTTGTGCAGAATCCGTGCACCTGCTCTAATTTACTGTTTTAGCTGTTTGGTGGTTGTTGAAATTTTGTGAGGTTTAACCTGAGATTCTGGTATTTGGGGCAAAATAAATTTATATAAAAAAATCGATTCAGGATTTTAATGAATCGATATCACGTTATCCAAGCTAGAATCGATTTTAATCGATAAATCGATAATCAAAACCCACCCCTACTACTAACCACAAAACAAGTTTTCCCATTTCTCATAATACAATCTGCATCAAGACTCCACACAAGGGTGAAAATGTTTTACACACCAGTTTTCTACATTGGGTTTATTTCTGATCAAATATCCTGCACTCCTCATGCCTCGTGCTCGTCATCGCTCCATGCCATTTGCCACCCCATTAGAAAAAAACCTGGAAACGCCCCTGTACACGTGCAAGCTGGCATGTCGCACTTTTTTTTTCTTTTTTTGCTCTGCGTGTGCACAAAGTCAGCGAATATGTTGCAAGGAAAACAATGAAAAGAAAAAAGCTACCGTTGTACTGAAGCTCTAGTCTTTTGTTTAGCTTCCTGTCAGCCTTCTTGTTTTCACTTTTTAAGGGAGACGGGGAAAGTATGTAATAAAGCAACATATTTGTAAACGTGTAACTTGCATGGTTTCTTTTGCTCTCTAGCAGCCCATTCTCTTCGTCCTACATACACTTTTTAAGGATTTGAGCGCTCTGTGCAAATATTAATAAAGCACAAGCACCATCACAACAATCTAGTTGTTTATTTGCAGTTAAATAATCCCCGGCAGCGCCACGGTATAAAGCAAATTTTAACAACCTAACATTAAAACATAACTTCGGGTAATTGCAGAGAAACAGCTCCCCTTGAGGAAAGCGGTAGCGAGCCAACGCCCGGCAGTGAACTCCTCCGCTGGTTCCTTGTCCCTCCCTCTTTTAGAGTTTCCGCAGAGCTTCTGTGGTCGTGTTGGAGTCCAATCACCGCATTTCATCTAGACCTCTGCTCGGAGAAGTTGATTCATCCGCCTGAGGGGAAAATAACGACTCGCCAGTTTAAGGAAGAGCAACGATAAACCGCACCAGGGCAGCACTCTCTAAACTTTCCTCCACTAAAGAAAGAAAGAAGAACATTTGTTTAACCTGCTCGTAGTTAGGGGTCGAATACACGCAGCACACTGTCTGTTTAGTGAACTTTGGTAAGTACAGAATGGCCGATACAACTGCGTCCGGCTCTCCCAGCTGCGTGGAGAGGCTGAAAAGCTACGTGAAGACCCAGAAAGGGTTCATCCTGGCAGCAGAAATAGTAAGTTTGTTCTCACTGTGATATTTGTGTGCAGCTCTGCTGTGATGATCCACGGTTAACGGCTCACAGATATGGCTTTAATATGATGCGTGTAAAGCTCACTTGTAACTAATCAATAATTTATAGATGGCTAAGTGGATTTATGTTCTGTATCTATTGATTTTTTAATCACTAATGTGTCATTTCCCCTTTGCTCGGTTTTTCTTCTATTTTGTTATTCACATTTCTCACTCTAGTCTGTATAAGGAATGAAAAGTATGTGCTTTCTCAGGGATTCCACCTGTCACTGCTGCTCCACTGTTTTTGCTTTTGGCACCAAGGAGCTGAGAAGCTGATCATTAAAGGTCACATAGGTTAACTCAGCCCACCGTCTCACGTTCTCACTTACAGGCTGGATATTGTCTGTAGCCAGAGTAGCAAAATGCAAAGTATATCACATTATTGGTAGTATAAAGGCTCATAAAAGGATTTTCCATCTCGCATTATAGGTTTGCACATCTGGCTCTGGTTAACAGGACTGCATGCACCCGCAACGGCAGGAATAGAAGTATAAATGCAAACAACCTACAGCTCCTAATAATAAACTGTCGTAGTGGCAAAGTAAAATGACTTCCTGTCTGGGAATACTGTTGTACTTTACTGTCCTTGACCACTATTTTCACATGAACGCCTTTGTTTGCATTTCACAGCGGTGTGATCTCTTAACACATGAGTCACTTTAAGCTTAAATACTTTGCATAAGTTCTGTATTGTCAGTGGATCACAGTATCTAAGTAAATTTACTTTAGTACTGTACTTAATGTCATTGCACTTCCACTGCTTTTCTTCTATGTGTTGCAATTTACAAACTAAGATTTTTGTTATAGAATCTTGTCAGCTGGTGAAATATAACACAATGTATGAGAATGCAAAACAATCAGCACCACTTGGAAACGCACAATAACTTCCATATGCATAGTAATAAGACAACAGTACGGATTGAGTAATATGATTACAGAAGCTTTGGAATATAGGACTTTTACTTGTAGTTGATTTATGTTTCCTTCAGGCAGAGACTGAATACCTTTTAAAGTGTTTGTCAGCTTCACATTAAGCTCATGCGTCCAAGTTTTATCAGATCACCCTACATGACTCGAGGGAAATGACTTGTGTTAAAACAACCAAACATTAAACTGTACAAATTGCCAGATATTTCCTGTATGTTTCTGCTTTAATAGGTTCACTGTTAACATAGATCCCAAATATTTAATAGCATTTATCCACCCGATAAAAGATAAACTGTAGTAAATTGCAAAGACAAAAGGAAAAACAAATAAAACTGGTCAGCATTAATATCCAAAACAAAACGTATTAATGCGTTCCACTGAGTAAAACGGAGAATGCGCCTTTTTTTTTCGCTGATCAAACTTTTTGCTCTCATAGCTCGACAAGCTCATTATAAAGCAGCCCCTCAGATGTTGGTGGTCAGTAGTCTGCCCACTGTAAACCCCCCCCCCCCAAAAAAAAAAAAAAAAATCCGCTTTGCCAGATAATGGAAATTCCAAGCTGGTGTAAAGTTTTACCCTGGGAACAAAGAATGCGTGAAATGTTTAACACACACATCTCTGGTCTGCCATTCAAGGATAGGTTTGCTTTATGCTTCACTGAACACCCTTCATAGTTTGTTTCCTCTCCTACTCATTACTTTACTGGAAACTGATAAACTCAGACGGAAGTCATCTGATGGTGGATATCTGAAATGCTTTGGAGTGTAGGGAGAATGACTGTGGGAGCAAACAGGAAGGCGAATGTGATTACTGCTTATTATGGGTATTTCCAGTTTAATAGGAAAAGGAGTATCTCATCCCAGCAGGCAGGGATGCAGAAGCATGCCAGTTGTTAAACCAAAAATTTGAAGGAATAAACTTCCTGACTTCACGCACAGTATTTTAGCCTCAAGGTTTCAGTGCATCACCAAATTAGGTTTAGACCTATTTTTTTTATTCTGCCTGTGAGAAGCATGACCATGCATGAACGTGTTTATAGTTGCAGAGGAACTCGCAGGTCACAGTCACACCCATGTAGCGCACGTTTCACATGGTACAGTTAAGCCTGTGGCAATGAGTTGTGATGAGCTAATTAATGACCTTGTGTATAATATTAAGAATGTGAACTAGTTCCAATGACTGAAGAGTGGAAATCCGTTTTTAGTGATTCAGGTTTTTTTTGGGGTGGGTGGGGAATGCAACGTGTATAATGGATACAAAAGAGTAGTTTTAAGTAAGAAGAGAGATGAAATAAGACAGGACTTTCCCTTCTTGCTCTCTGCACACATGCTATCCACTTTAGCGAGCTGAAAACCTAAGTGACTTCCCTAGCAACTGTTGCTGTTTGGAATGGCTCTGCACTGTGTACTACGTCGTTGCCCTCATGTTGCTGCTGACTATAAATAGCCAGCCGTTCACAACAGTTTCCCTCCAGTCAATTCAACGAGAGCAGCTTATTATTCTGATTTGAAAAGATCCTGCCTGGGATCTTTTAAAGCTGCCCGGTGCAAACAGATCTACTGCTGTGTGCAAAACATAAAGGTGTCAACAACTCAGGGACTTTCTTGTTCAGAGGGACTCTTGTGTAGTGGGTGTTTCTCTGTGCGACGGCCTCCTCAGTAGCCACTGCTCTCAGAGCAGCCGCCTCGAGCCCGAATAGAGCTTCTTTTGTGTAGGGCCTTGGCCTCAGCCTCCTGACTGCACTACAGAGGCAGCCTGTGCCAGTCTCAGGAACACACAAACTACTGATGCATCAGAGTTGCTGGCTGGCTGTTCGTGTGTGGGGAGGGGAGGCTGTAGTGACAGATGTAGGGGCTGGTGTCAAGTCAGTTAAATCATGCGTGGATCATATAGACTGCTGTGATTTGACACTGTCTCCTGAGTCGTCTGTGTCTGAGAATAAAACATTGCAGAGTGCAACTGCCTTTTTTAGATGCATGTCAGAGTTAAGAGTGTGATTTTATTTAGTAAGTATTACAAGAATAGGTTGTTTGAACTATGATGAATGTAACCATAGATTATGATGTGATGTGCTTTCTTTAAAAGGCTCTGGGTCAAAAAAGAATCATACCTAATATAAGATTTAGGGTAAAAAATAAGTATATATATTTTTTTTAAGTGTTAGGATGCTTACGTGTTTAAGACCTGCAGTGATTAATTAGTAAATTCATTAGTTAAAAGAAGGAATATCATTTTTCATTCCTATGCACCATGAATTTAATGTTTTCAGTGGGTTTTAATGTAATTTCCCCTTGTCCTATATATGCAGTCTTGTTTGTTGGCACGTGTGTAAGTGGCATAAACCCTGCCGTGAGGTTTAAACACAATGTGCAGGAAAAGGATTCACTGAATGTTGTCACAAATCAAATAAAATGAATGCCAGTTAGTGTGTTTTAGCAAATATAGTTGTTATACTTTTGAACCTTTGAAGTTTGCTCTCCTTCACGGCTGTCATATAACTTTGTGTGAAAGCATCTGCCCACACAGTTTGACAGCGGCAACAATAGCGATATTGAAAAACAGACTGATAGTGAGCTGTAGGCTGCCTGAGTTTATGGTTTCTCCACACTGGCCGCATTTCATTGGAGCGAGAGGAATGCATGCTGACTTTTTTTTCCCTCATATGGAAAAATATGATGAAACAATCACTGGCTGTAAATCTAAGATGAAAGCAGCGTGTGATAGGCAGACACTGTGCATTATACTGTTCAGTTGTCTCACTCTAATAGTATTTTGTCTAGAAAATAATTTGTTAGCATGAATAGCTGTTGTCATGTGAATGTTGACTTGGAAGTAGTCAAGTGGCTGCTGTAAACAGAATAATGATGGCTTTGTTGGAGTCATTTACTGTCCAGCTGGACGTGACAGCTCTATAGACACAGATTATTTTCTGTTGCTGTGTGACGCTACAAAAATGTGCAGTCCTATCTCAGAGAAATTGCAGCTGATTTTTATACCTGGAAATTCTAACAGGGTAGAGGAATTTACGCAGTGTGGTTTAGTTTCCTGTGAAATTTACCCTGCTATCAAGTCTTATCTCCTCTTTTCTCTCATCTCTGTCTTAGCTTGTCAGTTTTATCGTCATCATCTGCTATGCTGCTTCCGTGTATGGAGGCTACTCTGCGTTGGCCATATGTGAGATGATCTTCTCCATGATCTTCTTCGGCATCTTCATGATGGACCTGGACAAGCAGATCCTAGTGATCAACTGGGTCTGGACTGTGAGTCCGCACACACATAACTGCATGCACACACTCTGACACATTTCTGTGCTAAATTGCATAATGCTTCATCTTTTGCTTCCCTCTTTTGTGCAGGATCTGTTCCGTGCTGGGATTGGTGCCGTCCTCTACATCATCACCTCTCTGGTCAATTTCATTGGAGGATCTGGGGATGGAGCTCGTATCGCAGGCGCGGTTCGTTAAGCCAGAATGACTCAGCCTGAGTTCTTAGCTGCATACTGAATCTGCTCATATTTATTTCTCTGTTTATTTTGACAACTGATGGCTGTTACCACTGACTAATTTCCGTGCTGCCAGTTATACATGTGAAAACTGAATGCCTGGTGTAACAAAGGTTTTTTTTTAAGCAGAAAAAACCAACAACCCCATTTTAAAGTTGCTTTATTATTAGCTTTTGCCTTTGCTTATATCATATGTCACAAGCATGATAGGGACCCAGGGACCCTGAATTTGATAAACCTTTAAGAAGATGAGTTATTGTAGTTTTTTGCCATATACTACTGGATGTACTGACAGTTGTCACTGTATTACTTTGGTCATGAGGTCTGGCTGAACATACTGCTGCTCTCACTGAAAACACTCAGTTCAGATTCACAAATCCTCAGATGAACAATGAGCAATTTTGACAAGTCCCTTTGAGTGAGAGAAGTTGATCATTCACTTATATAAAAGATGGACACAGCTTGTGGGCCTGAAAAGTGAAGCCAAAGCAGAAGTGTCTCAAACCTGCATTCTTTGTAATGACCAGCAGGTGGCAATTCTTTTTGGTTATAGAGATATCAGGCTATATGGATGATCTCAGTAAACACTTTGATGAGATGGAAAGGGCAGTGCAGCTTATAGTATGTGGAAGT
The DNA here is from genome assembly GCF_036321145.2 of Pelmatolapia mariae. Taxonomy (NCBI): domain Eukaryota; kingdom Metazoa; phylum Chordata; class Actinopteri; order Cichliformes; family Cichlidae; genus Pelmatolapia; species Pelmatolapia mariae. The sequence goes on along the minus strand of NC_086244.1, from coordinate 17,439,772 downwards.
GTTAATACAGTTAATTTCTTACTGGAAAACTGAAAATAATGCATGAACAAAATGGTAAGAGTGAGCCTATAACTGCATCACAATCTCTGTTTCCTTTACACTGAATCAGAGGACATTAAATATTATTTTGTCGGTTTTTGAAAGATTTTGTTTACTATTTATCAGTTTACTTTTTAAAAAATGAACTAAGTGGGCTTGTTATGCTCCTAATGACAGTAAATTTTCTGTATGTTAAAGATAAATTTCACATCTCATTTCCCCACCACAACCATCCTCGTGGTATGCTATGTCTACACGTAGTCTTTTGTATTAATCACGTGTTTAGTCCCAAACGTGCTGTGCAGCTGTATATCAGGCACAAGCCTGTCCCCACATTGGCTTCTTTGGGAGTCTGAACCAAAATGTCTAATGGTGTGAAGAGTACTAGCACTTAACTTTAACAAAATACTGCTAATTTATTTAGATTGTATTTGTGTTAGTTGTGATTCTGATTGTCATTTCTTGCTTCTTAGGTGTTTGGCTTGATCGCTGGGCTGATATTTGCGTACGACACCTACACAATCTTCCTCCAAGTCAAAAGTAACAGACAGCACTCAGCAGCTCCAACTGGTGAGAAAAACACAGTTTTTATTAATGCATTCAAAACGTGTTCTTGGCTTTATTTGATATGTGCAACTTTCTCTAATGTCTTGACTGTTTTTGTTTTTAACAGATGACAGAGTTTAAATGTTCTCAGACAGAAATACTTCTGTCAAGAACACAGAAGAACCAAAAGCAGTCATTTGGGCAAAGGTTAACAGAGGAGCGGGTCAGAGAGGAGGATGGACAGTAAAATGAGCAAGTCACAGTTTAATAAATGCTGCTGCATGGCCTGAACAGATGAAATGTATCTTAAAGAATGAAGCCAGAGAAGAAGATGGCATAGCCTTAATGAGGGGTGCTGGCATCTGTCTGTATGTCTACTCCATGAGGGATTCCCCTCTCAAACTTTTATTCCAACCAGAGTAAAACGGGAAAGCTGCCAATAATAGGGAACACTTTGATTAATGCAGAGAGATTATGAAAGAGCGACCTAGCACTCAAAGAATCCTCAACCGATGCTTCTGAGATAATTCCATAACAGCAAAGACGCTGGTAAAGTATAACCTCTTGGGGGATAAAAAGCTTTTTAAAACATTATTTTGGGGGCAGCAAACTCATAAAGCACTCTTTTTTCCAGGTGTCCCCTAAATCACTGAAATAAGAGTTCATTTTCATAATCCTTTAAATATCTCCCCATATAAGTGCCCAATGGTCTTATCAAGATGCCAAATGGCCAGACTTGCTTCTAGGAGGACTTTGGATGATGTCATCATGCAACTTGTCTAATACACTTGTCTACTGTTAATGGACTGCTGTAGTAAATAGTAACTGTGTTATTTGGGCTTCAGAAGCAACTGACACAGAGGTGGTGCTTTTTGAATCGTTTAATATTATAAATGTCTTCTTGAGGGACTTTTTTTGTACTTTCTCAGCTGGTTAAACCTTTGCTTTTCTGTTATTTAATAGTGTTCTGTGTGTTTTACAGTGCCTTAAAAGTCTCATTCAGAGTAACCAGTTCCCTCACCTTCTTCCGTTTCATCTTTTGTTTCTAAGTACTAAAACATTTGATTTCATTTTTATTAATCAGCAATCTTTGGCCGTTTATCTTCTAGAGTTTTGGAATTTAGGAACCATAGATAGCCCATTAACTAAACAACCACACTTTTATTATTTAAAATTACATCATCATCCTCAAGTTTTGCCTACAGCTCTTGGATTCTTGCTCAGGTTATGCATTTTTCTTACATTTGTAACACATTTTTAAGGTGCTACAGTATTTTTCTGTAGACTGTATACTGCTCAGTAGCACAGTCCATTTTTTGAACATGCTATGTTAACATTAGGATATGTACTGCGAGTGTTTCTTCAACCCCTTTGGTGTTTTTTTTTTTCATTTTAATATGCTTTACAAGAGTCTGTAATTTAAAAGTTCGAAGGGAAATAAAAGCCATTTTACCACAAAGAAAATCAGTTTTCTGGCTTGCTCTGTACACTCATGTGTCCTGCTAAATTATCTTAAAGTGCTTCATTTACAAGTGTATACAGTCATGATAAAAAGTACACTATCTATTCCAAGGTATTGCATATCAGGACATCTGGTCCTTGTCAGGTCTATAAAAATTGGGTAAATACAGCACGAGATAAACAAAAAGACGACGTGACACATACAGAAGCAATCCTGAGAAACACTAAATACACTCCCATGATTCAGTCATGGAATGACCTTTACTAGCAATAACTTGACGTAATCATTTTCCGCATGACTTTATGAGTCTCCTTCGTTGCTGTGGAGGAATTCTGTCCCGCCCTTCTTTACACTATTGCTTCAGTTCATCGAGGTTTGCCGGTATTCGTTGATGAGCGGCTCTCTTAAGGTCCCACCACAGCATTTCAGTCAGGTTGACATCTGGACTTTGACTGGGCCATTGCGACACCTTCATTCTTTTCTATTTTCTTGTAGATTTGCTGGTGTACTTCAGGTAATTTTTCTGTTGCATGACCTAATTTGAGCAAAGCCTTAGCTGTTGGACAGATGGCCTCAAATTTAACTCTAGATATTACTTATACAGCAGAGTTCATAGTCAAGTCATTGACTGCAATGTGTCCAGGTTTTGTAGCCAACAAGCTGATCAAGACCAGCTCAAATCAACACCTCTACACCACAGTTGGTATGAGGTGTTTGTGTTCAAATGATTTTGTGCTGTGTTTACTTTTTGCATATTGTGGCACTGTGTATTATGGCCAAACATCTCCACCCTGGACACATCTGTTCAAATGACTTCTAGAAGTCATGTGGTTTGTTCAGCTGCAACTTTGCAAATCTAAGTCATGCTGTCATGTTCTCTTTTTTGACAGAAGAGGCTTTCTCCCTGCAACCCTTCCAAACAAGCCACATTTATTTAATCTTTTTCCTAATTGCACCGTCATGAACGTCAACATTTAACTGAGACTAACTGAGTCTGAGATGTAGAAGTTGGGCATCCACTCCTGGAAAGACTGGCAACTGTCTTGAATATTTTCCACTTGTAAATAATCGTTTTCACTTCAGAATGATAGATTTCAAATTGTTTTGAAATGGTCTTATAATTCTTTTCAAACTGTTGGCAATCAAGGAAAGGTCATCAGAGATCAACCCATCAAAATTGATGGGCTTCTTGTCTTGTATTCATTTAATTTTAAGACCTACAAAGGACCAGATTCTTCTCATTATGACATGAAATGTAAAATCTTGAACGAGGAGGAGGATGCACTTTCTTTTTACCATGACTACATTTTAGGTACTGTGTATTTGTACTCTAAACTGTTTTATATTTCACTGCCACTAGATGGAAGCAGTCTGCAACTCTTCTATTGTGAACTGTTTTTCCTTATAAGCCACTAGGAAAGCCAATAGTGTAAAACCATCTAATATCAACAAAGTTATGCTGGTGCCCCTCATCAGCAGGGCGATATTCAGATACGACCAGAAATTACTATGATTTGACACAATTCCTGCTAGGATCTGAATGACCTTGTACAGCAAACATCTGTGATCTGTAATCTCGTCTGAGTTTTTTTTTCTCTCCCCTAAATATTATTATTTTTGCAGTTTGTACATGCTGCCCCTACTCTTCGTTCTGAGATTACAGTGTGTTTATGTAAATCCTTTCCTACTTTGTTTTGAGCTTTGATGCTGCTGCCTTCGAATTGCAATAACCATTTTATGACCCGTGTTATTTTAAAGACCTGCAGTGGAATGATAATCCCTTGTTTGGGGTCATGATGGATGTTATCAAACTATTTCCCACTGGAACTCGAGAGTAATATTAACCCCCCACCCTAACCCCATCTGTGTGCATATTTTGTCGCCCCATTAGGAATATTTAATTTGAAGCTAAAGCCAACGTGGCTGACTTCTCTTGTGCTCTGAATGTGCGTATTTTATAAAACAAAATGTCTTGGTAGACTTTACAAAACTTTGCATATATCCACGTCAACTTCCTTGTAGCCAAGGTGAAGTACGGGCCAAAACTTTGGGACAGTCGGCTATTGAGGTCTCTGTGGAGCAGGACAGGTAAAGTTGGAGGTTCACCAAGGTTACAGGTTGCGGCAGATCCGTGTCCACACAGTCAAAATAAAAAAGGGCACGGCATCAATTTGATTGAACAATGGGTTTCAATGTGAAAAATTGAATAAGTAAAATTTTTAATGAATATTTAGTTAAGGTTTATTTGTTAACGTTGCTTAAATTTTGACTCTGCTCAAGAATTGACAAGAATATACTTCAGTGCGTCTTTTATTTTGAAGTCTCCGCCGGAGGTTGTATTTTACACTTAAGCTAGCTTATCAGTTCGAATGCCAAAACTCCTTCCTTAGTTCCTTAGCAAAGACGGAAAGAAGAATCCGGGGGTAGTCTGGAAGAAACGGCATGTAGTTTACACAAAGCGTGTTACTTACAGTTTTTCTCGCTCGCCGTTGCTTTGCTCTGCTTCTTCACCGGAAAACTGCTTTTAACGTCCAGCCAGCATCATGTTCCTGCGCGGATCTAAAAAGCGACGGTCCAACCGCTCGGTAGGTGCCTGTTTTGTTTTTTGTTTTTTCCCGTACATTTATACCTTAATAACTTTCAAGGTCATTTTGAATATCATCATCTTTCAGCACAAGGTAGAGTTTGGAGTGATTTAAAGCTTCCGAAGCATTTTCATTGTAAAAGCAGGCGTGAAATGAACTTTTAGTACATTGAAATCCAGCGCAGAAAGCAGCCCAAGCGGAACTTCGTCCCACCTTCACCTGGCTTTTGTTTCCCTCCAACATTTTTTTCCTACGCTCGAATAGGAGAATAAAAAATAGAATCATCTATCTGCCACACAGACCCACATTCTTTGTTTCTTGGATCACGTCGGGTGCCTCAGGTGTAGTCAGAAGGGTGAATGTGCGTCATCTTTGTACCTGTGCAGGTTAGGATGGGGTAGCTGTTACCTGGACGTGTTTATTACCTTTGTCAAGCTTTCATGCTGTGTATTCAATTATGTTGTGGTTGGAATGCTGCTATAAAAAGCAGCCTAAATAGTCAGGAGTTTAGTGACGATGGGAGAACACCTACGTCTGTTTTGACATGGAACATCTGGCTCCGCAGCTCACCTGGACTACGTCAACGTCCAGGTGAGTTCAGTGACTTTAGATCCAGCTACTATTATAACTAACCTATACATTGAAATTAACATAGAATAGGTGCCTGTCTTACCGACTGAATGACTTTGAGGGTAAAAAAAAAGTATTTCATGTTAATTTGTATAAATACTCCATCGTAACACAAAGCACACACCTGTTCCTACCTGTGCATGTAATAACAGTCCTTAAGAATTAATGAATATCATGAATATTTAATGCAACACTCTCATTACACCAGCATTAGAAAAGTGAGGTTTAACTCATCTTACAGCACCAGTGTTCAACACCTATGTATATATCTTTGGGGTTTTTCCTGCATCTACAGGAAACAGTGTTGGTGACCAAAGAGATTTTGGTCTTCCACTAAAGGACAACCAGCAAGCCCAATATAATTATTTTAACCGTTTTTCAAAAAGGGGTTCAGTTTACTCTTACTAAAGTACAATTTGTTTGCAAAATGACTACAAATAACAGAAGAAGACATACTTCTGTTAAATAAGGTATCAAAGACTTTTCTTTAACTACATGTAGAACAGTCATGGTTATGCACGTAGTCACTGGCCCAAAGACCCGTTAAGCCATGAAAAACCCTTATCGTCTAACTTAAACAATTTTTAGACCTATGTGAGGCTCAGTAGGGATGAACTGGCTTTGTAATTCATGCCAGGATGTGAGATTAGAAATGATCTGCAGTTTAATTAAATGTCGTTAAATGGTTATTCATATTCCCCCTTTAGTGGCATGGGTTTCCTCTGGGTTAACTGGTAATTCTAAATTGGTTGCATTAACCCTCTGATGGATCAAGGCATACCCCATTCCCAACCTGTTTCAGCTGGGTCAGCAGCCTTTACGATATTGAGCTGGTTAAGCGGTTAAGAAAATTGATGGAAAATTAAACGTCTTCCTTTTCTTGGCAATTGAAATACATTTTAGTCATAAATTGTCATGTAATTTAACAGCACTACACAAACATCTTAATTTATGTTCTGTTGTTTTTCTTGTAAATATTCTTCAAGAAATCCTCTGCGTAAATGTGGTGTAATCGACATTGAAATGTGATAAATAAGCCATAGACTGTAGACTTTGCTCTCCCACAGTGCAGCTTTGAACACATATTTGAACAAAAGCCTTTTGATTTAGGCTGGATTACAAATTTAATTAGTGTACATGATTTGAGAATAGAGACTATGTACACAGTAAGTAAACAAGGCCCTCAGCAGCAATTTGAAACTCATGATTTCCTTGCCACAGTGTCTCAAATAATATATTTACCGAAGCACTCAAGTGCTGAAGTGATAGACTAGCCTCATTAGATTCAAATATTTCCCATATGGCTCTCAAGTAGATGTAAATATGTAAAGAAAAAAAACCCTACTCTGTCATTCAAGATGGCGATCTCTTAATTTCCCTATTATTGATATAATGATTAAGAATTTATTCTTCTTCCTGCTCCTTTTCATGCATGGAAACAGTGTTACTTTAATTGAAAGGAAGGTTGTGTATGGGAAATGAATTATTGCTGTACCATGTGTGAAATAAATAAATAAATAAATGAATCTGCAATTTTTTCTGCTAAGATATAACCAATTTAATTGTGCTCTCAACTCCTTCCCAGATGACAGCTTGACAAATTTGACTGTATGCTTTCTTATGCTACAATTATTTGGGATCTGAGAAGCTGCTGTCATAAGATAATGTGTACTGAACTTGCCTACTTTTTCTAGCAATAAAGATGTAGATGTGGCTATAGCTGAATTTCATTTTACTAAAAAAATAATGAAACATAACAGAGGGAAAAGGGGAAGTGTCACAACTAGAAATCCCTTTAGCTGCCTTGGTTTGAGTCTTGGTGCAGTCCCTTAATTCATGGTATTAGTAACACATGTGCTTTTTCTACTGTGACTGCAAAATCAGGGTTCAACATAACCCAGCTTGGGCCAAGTAAAATAGTATGCCAGGCAATTTCAGTGGCCTGTTCTGGCCAGTGACTGTGTTTTCACCAATTATAGTTGTACCTGTGAAGCAATGCCTTGATTTGCTAAAAGTTTATCATCAAAGTAAATGTAAGAGGGAAGGAAAGCAGGGTTTGTTACTGTCACAGGTAGACAGGTGGTTAGCTTGCTAGGTGGAAACTAGCGAGCTAACTTCCTGCTAACTTCTAACTCCGTTAAATTAAATAAATTCTGTTTTCATGGATGCCTGGATGTTAAACTTAATTGTTACACCTGGTAAAGCAGCAACACTGATCATTTTATTAAAGATGAAAGAATTTAGCCAGTTTTTATCTCTCAGTGATGCCGTGGTGTTCGTTTGACTTTGGGACCTGAAGGGGAGGGAGTTTTGGACCCAGATTACTCCACGAGGCTCCTGACTACGGTAGCCGTAATGCTCAGACAATCCATCAAGCGGTGTGGCTTGGTAGCGTACCAAAGTCATACTAGAACATTTTTTGACAGAATTTTGAGCGCCGTGTACCACATAAAATCAGTTCGAGGTCGGCAAGCACAACCAGAATTCATATATAAGGCGCACCGGATTATAAGGCGCACTGTCGATTTTTTAAAGAACATTAAAGGATTTTAAGTGTGCCTTATAGTGCGGAAAATACGGTAAACGTAGCAGAAAAGTGACAATGGTGCTGCAGGACTTACACACTCACTCACATTTACAACTATAAGTATATTCATGCAATTGTAAAATGTAATTAGCATGAGTGCAAAGAAAACATTTAATTTCTCAATAAAAAGGTTTATGACACAACAATGATTATAATGCAGGTTTAATTCTTATTTGAGCTATATCTTCTACCCATTCAGAGAGCAACAAAGCAAATGCTCAAGTACATTTATTTTATATTTTTTAAATTATTTTGCAGATTAAGATACATCTACTCATAAAGTCTGTTAGATTAGATCAGGCCAATCAGCAGTTTATAAATAAGTTAATAGTACCCCTGGGCCTGTAAAAATACATGAGGGACCAGTAAAACTCAGATCTGAAGGTCCCAGGGGACCAATGTGGGAAGGTGTTATGTTGGACACTGAAAATGTAGAATGTTTGAAGAGAGGTGCGTCCACTTAGCGTGCCAAGACCACAAAGGCCCCCGACCTGTGACCTTTCCTGTTAATGCTTAATCCATCCAACACCTCAGCGTCGAGGTCCAAAACCAACACTTAGTCATTCTCTCTTATGTGGGGAGCCATTTTTTTTCCACTACCTCACTCAGCCTCAGTATGGGCCACATGATATCATTCAGATTTATTATTTATCCTTTCCTTTAAATTATTGCATGTAACCCCTGGCTTAGCCAGTGCTGTTGCATGCTGATGCCAGATAACAAAGCTGGCAGCCTTTCAGTTTGTCCATTACCTGGTTACATGCCACGTGATTAAACTTTATACCTACTTAGTGAAAACAAAGGACCTGATATGAAAAGTCTTGACGCCGCTCAAAGTGTGAACACATGATCCGCGCCCCCCTGGACTTGTGAATGTATTATTTACTTTACCCACACTCGGTTTAGAAGAAACTTCCTATCACCACTCCCATCACATCCTTCACTCACAGCACAAAAGGAAAACCTCTTTGTCAGGATGCAAACTTGACACTTTATCTGTGGTGGAAGCCTGAAAGAAAACACACACAAAACCTTCAGGTCTGTGTAGCCTTGATAAGACAATATAGAACTGACAGAGGCATATTCAAGGCTGTGGGATAAAACTGTCAAACTGCAATAAATGCTATTACCTGCTTCATTTAACTGTTGGGGTATCCAATAAGATGTTGGTGCTTTTTTTCATCTTTTAATTTAGTTTGAATTTGCAACCATGGCTAATGGCATGGCTAATTTTAACCCTACTGGCATGGTTGAATGCATGTTTGGATATGATTCCATGTTCTCCTTTTGGCTCATTTTTAGGTAATTTTAAGCTTTTCTCAGGATTCCTAATCTTTCTTTCTTTATTACGTCACCATTGAAGCAATGCTTAGCTCTTAATTACTGTCTGCCCTTAAGTGAGTGAATACTTATGCTATAATGTTGAACCTCTAATCTGTTTTGTACAGTTCCAGTAAATCAGTTAATAAATTTCACTGCCTACGGTGGCCACTTTGATATGTTTCAGTTAGTTTCTAGAGTGGATATGATCACCTAATTTGTATTGGTTGAAATCTTTAGTTGTAGTTTTCATTTGTTTGAATGTTAGTTTGAGCTTTGAAAAAGAAAGTTCCAATTTGTATAATGTGTGTATTACAGAACTTTGTGAAGGCAGTTCACAAACAGTCATGTCAACATCCCAAGTCTCAATAATGTTTAAATCATGTGTAATGGGTCTTGAGTCAAACACTCACAAAGCATGTGAGTGTTTGAATCAAGCAATCTGCAATTAGTTGTGGCAGATTGCTGTGCCCTCCTGGAGACTAGTTCTGCCACAACTGATTGGGGAGTAAGTTGAAATAGAAGAAAGGAAAGAGTGTGTAGAGAGACAAGGACAAAACATAAACTATCGGAGAAAGAAGACAAAAGTTCATGACATGAAAATTGAAAGTTGAGAGACATGAAAGTTGAGAGAGAAGAAGAAATGTTCATTGGTTCGTGGAACGTTTCCCAGCAACCTACAGCATAACTAAGAGATGGGGCAGGGTTATCAAAACTTTTGATAAAACAAAACCCCCCAAATATTTTGTTTGTAAACAATAAAAGACAAATTTTCACACTCTGTGATTTTATATAAACAATCCATAAACTGATTGAAGGATGTAATCACGTTGGTATCATCCATTAGCAGGTTATGGAGCTGACCGACTTAACCATTTTTTTTAGTGTTATTAAACTGGGCACGACGCTATAGGATAGCAACTCTTCAATCATAAGCCAGACCCTTCCTAAAGCATATTCTGATTAATCTTTTTGTTGTCGTTGTTTGTTTTTTTTACTCCAGTGGGGATCACAATTTCTCAGTAAGACTTAAAACTGAATATTTAGGACATGAGGTCATCGGAAAAGTGTTTACTGAGGTCACAGATCAAAGTTGGAGAGGCACGCTTTTTTATACACATTCATGCAACTGGACATGTTTTTGCAACCAGATGAGTCACCTAGTGCTGCCCAGTAAACAGACTATGGGTTTCATTCACATCTCCATTGTTCTTGAAAGTTACGTAGACTTAGCGTACAACATCTCTGTCCAACTTTGTAGTGTTGGCTCTCCATGTCTGTTGTTATTGGGGCTGAGAGACTATAATGTTTGTCAAATTACTTGTGTTACACCTTCAGACAAGTGCAACAAACTTTAAGCATCGGTTTCACTGGTTTCTCTTACCAAAAGTGAAATCCAGTAAGGAGCAAGAAAACATTTCTAAATCTGTTTTCTATTCCTCTGTGATGTTGATGTCACTTCTTAAAATTGGCCAGCTAAGCAGTTTTTTTGTGCACTGGCACAAGAAACTTTGTTAATCAACTTCTGCTTTGCTTAAAATATCAAAAGGGTGTCTGAATGGAGAGAAATTACAGCGAAAGCATAAACATATAAAGTGTCATTTAATTTCTTAACTCTTTGAATTGAAAAGCAGTAACACCCTGTAGTATCCTGAAGTGTAATCATATCAGGTCAGCTACAATTTCCAAAAGCATTTTTATCCTGCAGCTATTCACTTTCATTCGCTGAAACCTTAATAAATGCAATATGTAGGGCTGCATTTGTACAACAGTGTTAGATGTACAGACTTTTTTTTTAGTGTGTGCCTCCAGGGCTCGGTCTGTCACTTTGTCAGTGCGACATCTCAGCCGTTCCTTCCAAAGGAAATAACAACTGAAAGGTTCAGTCACCCAGAAATCATCTGAACGCTTCATTTAACCCGTCTTGTCACCTTTCATACCTGGCTTTGCTAACAGCAGTCCAAGCCAAATTAAAGAGGAGATTAGCAAGGCAGTGTGGAGTAAAACTGATCCCAGTGTGTGTCATCGTGTTCTTTTTAAATGGCAAAGCTTTAAAAAAGGCATGCAAATTATAACTCATACAGTAGTTCTGGATTAACTAGTTCCCACGAAACTCTCTGCTGTCATTATTGAAAATACCTCAATATATCAACCCTAAAAACAGCTACATAACTCCTCAAACCACCTAATTTTTTAAAATTGAAACAACTTTTTTTTTTTAGTTTATGCCTCTGTGGTTTCTCACTCCACTAATAATATACTTTCAGCCCTCAGATGTCTGTTAGATAAGCGAAGTAAACTGATTACTAGTCAAAGTAATGTGCTGCAGTTTCTGAGATGGCTCATAAATATCTCAGCTTGGGAAAACAGGCTTAACGTGAATAACAATGATTATGTGGTTAGTGTGGCCTGAAAAATAAAGACAGGTGAACAGGCACGCACAGGTACCGTGTTGTATCACATATCTGCATTTTATTACTTCGCTTGTTAAACTCAGTGGTGTTGTTTTTTTAATGTAGAATTTCAAACCAGTTGTGGCCAAAAAAAGTAAGAATCTCAGCAGAGGGAAAAACACTTAGGTAGCTTCCTTTTTGTTTACCAACCTGGGAAGAACTGTAAGCTTCCCCCTCTGTCAACAGTAAGTTCTTCTCAAATAAGATAGAGGTTGTGTATATTAAAGGACTAGAGAAAAAAAGGTAGAGACAGAGTAACTATACTGAGAGGGAAAGGGTGCAGCTCTCATCCTGTGTCTGCTTCCTTCCTCCCATCTCTAAAAAGAGCTTTGTGTATGCAGTAAAGCTGCAGCAATAGAACTGAGATATGAAGCGGCTGATTTAGTGCTAAGCTGCGGAGTTGCCTTCAGCAATGCTCAGTCAGCATATTTGGCAAGAGGAATATTTGGGATTTAACTACCTGTCATGTATTCCTCCATATATTTCTGCAAAACAAAGAGCTTTGCTTGAACTCACTGTTGAGTTTAATATGTAACTGTGTGGCTGAGCTGAGCTCAAGTAAACAGGTTTTGTAAGGGGATTGTTATGCCAAATTATGGGTATCGCTTACCGTTTTGTGTGTATTTTGTAACCTAGAAAATTAAACACCCACTGCTGCATTGATTAAAAACACAAACAGCTATAAGAATACTTTATTATGTACAGGCATGGCGTACCGGAGCACACAGTATCTACTCAAACTATCAGTGATGTTAGGTTTATGTGCCTTAAGTACAGTGTTAGTAAAAATACAGTGTTAAGTACACATCACTGACTGTATATAAAAGATAGATGGGCTGGAGAATAGTGACCATATTTAGGCGAGTGGGTAGAATGCAGTTGTTGGGTAAAGGAAGCAAGCTCATTTAGCAAGCTGAATCCACAGAGCCCAAGACAGTTCTTTAACCATGCTCTAAACCTGCTTTTTATTGCTTTTAAGTTGGAAGTATTAACATGTAAGTCATAGATGGTATAAATGTAGCCAGTAGGATGTGGCCCAGTGATTTTTTTTGACCAAACATTTCAAAATCTCAGTATTAACACTTTTGCTGCTGCCATGTTGGTTTCTTTGAGTCAGAAATGACTATATTTTGGTGAAAGGGTGGCGTGTTAGCTAATGCTAACTAGAATAGAACATAGGCTATTCAAGGGCAACACAGACATCAGTATCTGCTAATTAGTCTGAAATACCTTCTACAAACATGGTTGAAAGGTCTGGTTTATGGCTCATTTACCTGACACAGCCATAGCAAAATCAACATTTTCACCTAAACTTTGAAAATGAAAACTGTCCATATTAGGGATTAATAATATAAAAAGCAGTCTTGAAACTCACCCCTAATTCATAGTGCCCAAACCATTTTTATACCTGGCTGTAAACCTCAAATAGTCACTAGAGGAACTGTAGTTTTTGTCACTTCACAGTTTGCTGTTTTATCTGCACTGACATAACACATGGATATTATGTCTATCTCTGCGACTTCAAGCTTGCAGTATTAGGTAAGGTTTTGGTATAATGGGGTGGGGGGTATTAATAAACTGGTTAACACGAGTAATGAAAGCCCGCGCTCCCCCCACAAACATGCTAAACTAAAGGCTGAAGTGATTGAATTTAAGAACATTCTGCTTGAGGCTTAGGTGGTTCATTAGCTCACTCCGGTGTTGATGCTTTTCCTTCATGTCTAGCAAACACTCTATATCCTTATTCTTTTGTGTCTTTTGCCAAAAGACACAATTGAATCATGTTCCAGTCAGAAATTATGTGAGCTAAAGTGATTTGTGTTTTTATTCAGCAGGAGGAAGAGGATCCAGACAGAGGCCAGCCCTGTATGCGCTGCGGAGACCAGTGCCCCGGCTTCCGTGTCCATGGCTGGAGGTATGAACTGTAGGACTCTTAAACACTGACAGCGGTGCCTGTGAGCTTTGCAGGAAATGTTTGTTTCATACCGTAGAGTCATTTTGCCCTGCTGGACTTCAGAAGCAAAACAAAGTATAAAAGCAATGATTTTATGGCTGTTTTTTTTTTTATGCCACTTTAGCTGGAAACGTGATTTATAGAAACATGACCCCTTAGCTATTTAATCGTTTTGCAAACAAAAAACATGTATGCATTAAAAAGAAAAAGGTTTCATCTGAGTGTCAAACTGATGTATTTGTGTTTGTGTTCTTTACACATGTATTAAGAAGGACAGCATCATGTCAGCCAATGTAAAGGAGCTTAGCTGTAATCTATGTATGCAATGAGCACAGATCAGATATACATTAGAAAACAACAAACATGACCCAGTCAGGCAGCACATGATATTCACAGATCAACGCAGATCACCGCTACTGATTCTGAGATACAGAAGAATCAGGGTTACAGACACATGTGTTATTAAGCTCTTATATTCATAACAGCAGCTTTAGTTTAACATTATTTCTTCATGGGGAAAAACAGAAGCATTACAAATAAGTGGGATTAGCGGTAGGCCTCCTGTAACATGTGCATTATGTCCAATCTGCAGTGATTTATACTTAAAGCATCATTAGGCAGAAAATTAAAAAAGACAAGCCTCTCCTGCAGCGCTCCCCTCTGTTTTAAGCTCCTTCCACCAGATGAACGTATGGACATATGCATGTGCTTCTTGCAGACTAAAAATGGATCTAGTTAACCCTTGGTGCTTTGTAATTCTTTGATTGGTCAAACTGTCCCAGCATAGGCTAGAGTTTTTTAAACCTGAAAATGAGCATCGGGGCTGCTGGCATTCTAACTCTGACCTGTTACCATCCAGTCTTAAGTATATCTTTATATATTGAGTATATATTGATTCACTCAGGGGCAGGTGCCACCGTGCCAGTCAGTTTGGTGGATCTGGGTCAGTTTGATGGAGAGGCTTGATTGTTATCAACTTAGACTGCTTAAAGATCAGGGATTTGTGCTCACTGTACGGTTCTTATTTTTATCTTTCAGTTTCAGAAAATAGACCTTTTTTATTGTTGTTGCTGTTTGTTTGTTTTTTTATCCTGCATACTTTCTGCAAATAACAAATTAGCAAAATGCCATATGCTGCAAAGTATTGGCTGCAGTCACATGTGCCTTTTGCATGAGTGTACAAGTACATCAGTTAGTGGTGCAACGGATCACTGTTGATCTATGATCTGAACCGATCCCACTCCACGGTTTGGCACGCACGTGATCCGAAGATTCGATAAAGGAAAAAAAAAGTATGTGTGTGGTGCGCGTGGTCAGTTTGTCAAGCGATTGTTATGGCCAGCGCTAGTGGTCCAAGTGGAGGAGCAGAGGAGTTTGCGGCATTTAAGCAGCCCTTTGCTGCCCAATCCAACCGGGCTAAAGCTATTACAAAAGCTATTGGGGTGTTATAGCTGCTGACATGAGGCCGTATTACGTTGTGCAAAACAAGCAGTTTATACATATGATGAACATGCTTGAGCCACGCTATTATATCCTGTTGCACATCCACTTTAGTGACAAGATGTATGTGTCCAAGCATGTATGAGCAGGAAAAGTGTAAAGTTATGGCTGAACTGTCCCAGGCATCTTCTGTTGCCCTAGCTACAGATGGGTGGACCTCCAGGGCAACCGAAAGCTACGTGACCATGACCGCTCATTATATCACAGCAGAGTGGTAGATACAAAGCCCTGCACTGCCCTATATTGCACCTTAATTTGTTTTTTTATATAATTGCGTGGAATGAGTCTTGAGTTGAATGTTTTTTAATAGGCAAAAAATACTTAAATTAATAAATAGCGAATTAAATTTTTCTTATCTTTTTTTGCTGACCCAAAAATTTATCTAATCCGTGACTTAAAACCGTGGTCCGATCCGAACCATGAGTTTTTTGATCCGTCGCACCACTAACATCAGTACTATCAGCATCAATACATTGCCTACCACACCTCATTTTAGCATTACAGGGCAGATACTGGTTGACCTTCGAGGCGAGTTAATGAAATAGACTTTTGGGGTAAAAACTAATTTTCTGTTGTATAAATCCTCTGAGAGGTAACATTTTATAGACACAAGCGAAGCTGTACTCAGCAGGGGGATAAATGTTTTCATACCATGTTCACATTGTGTTCAGAGGGTTTAATTTGTCTTATTCGTACTTGCCGTATACCTCTTTTACTTATTTGTTCAGAGTTGTTAAACACTACCAAAGTCCCTCCTGATGAACAATTCAACCTCCTCTGTCAGGTCTGTTTTTGTGTGCTTTCTTTTGAGCCCCTCTTTCCTTGTCCTCTCTCTTTTAGTCCTTTAGTGTATATCCAGCTGGTAGGGTCTCTGGTTAGTCTAATCCTGTCAATCTTGCTAATAAGATTAGGCCTTACTGCTGTGATAGCAACCCTCTCAACCACTTCAAACCCCCCTCTGTCTCTCCAGTTTCTGCTTTTCAGTGCACTTTTCCTTTTTCAGATGGGACTTTTGTGTTTCATTAGGCTTTAATGTATGGAATAAAAACAGAGGCTGCTCCAGCTCGACAAACACTGCAAATCTAAGGGTTACTGCTTGTTGTTCACATTATTTCAGAAGTTAAAGATTAAAGAATGAGTCACTTAGAAGGAAACTAGGTGATTCAACTACATTGTGCTGTGTTTGGTGCTTACAGACCCAGAAACTCTTGAGGATGATCACAGGGTTTGACACTGACACACAAGATTTATTCCTGATAATGAAGGCTGCATTTATAACCCCTAATGTGTACTGCATGGTTGAGGCAAACTGGCCTCGTGATGAGAGAGTAAAACAAAAGGCAGGAATGTGTACTTCATAAAGCCAAAAGCCTGTAATTTTATCTTTTTCCTTTTTCAGTTTTCTCTCTATTCGGGTCAAGACAAAAGCTTAGAAGTTAAGATGTAATCTGAAACATGTGTGCCGCACTCTACCATGCACGTTGATCTGTTTACAGTGCATTTAATCTGTGCAGCATTAACAAAATGCTGTAGTTCATTGTTTACGTTTTGTCATTACTCGCTTGGCTGATGGGCAGATCCGAAATGACATTGGGTGAGCTGACAAGGATAAATGTCTTGTTTAGACGTTGTAAGTCTCTTAGGCGATCCAGGAGACTGAAAACATGAAAGTGATTAAATGATTGAGATTTATAGGGGTCAGATTTTAAGACCTCGGAGTCTGGCACTAATTGCATCTGTCTAAATAACCAATTTAAACTCACACCTTTGCTGATGGAGAAGATCTTCCAAGTGACCACAGGCTCAGCTGCTGATGCTCGGTGAGAGGGAAGTGATCCATCTTCATCCTGAGCTTTATCAGGCACAGCTTAAACTGAGGTGGGGGCAGATGGTGCTTCCGCTGCCCAGCAGCAAGTGAATTGAGTTACTTTTGACCCACAGGTCCCCAACACGCTTCAGAAGTGTTCAAAGTCGCCATTGCTATTAGTCTGGGTGGCCATGCGGCAATTACTCTGTCACTAATTAGTGTCAGGGAGTTATGGGAGGAGGCCCATCTGCTTCTTGGAACCAGATCTGTGGAGGGTTCACAGTTCCCTGCTGCAGGTATAGATTATCACACCAGCAGCAGCATTTTAAAGAGTTATCATATGGCTGCTATACTCGACACCTCACCAGTTTTAATAATATATGCTGACCTATAATAGACCTGTAGGGTCAGTCACAGTCTGGATTAGAATTATTTATTTTTTCACCAGTTTTTATCTTTTTGTTTACAACTGTTTTAAGTTAGTTTCCAGTAGGTTTGCTCATTTCATTTCATTGTTTTTATCTTCAAAAATGTTCAGTTTTACTTTACTTTTGTTATTATGATATGGTTGTTACTTTTTGGATTGTTGTTAACTACTGAAAAATAATATAATACAAAAATACAAACACGTTGACAAATCGTACCTCTCAGCCGTAAAAGGCTGATGGGGTATTGTTTTTCAGTTTAATAAAATGCGTTTTTCCACACATGGTTTTTTAAATTTATTTTAGTTAACTATAATTTCCTAGATAGGCTGCTTGAAGTTAGTTGTAGTGGGGCAAATTTGTCAGTATTGATTAGTCTTCTGATTATCTTCCTGATCAATCATATTGCCATTAAAGTGCAAAAGAAATAGGTAAAGCAGTAGTAAAGCAAATTTTTGTTTTCATTTCTTTATCTGTGTAACCATCAAAATGAAAACATAATCTCTGGACTATAATATGAGCACCAAGTGTTTAAGAAGCAACAGTGAGGTCAAAAATAGCTGCAGATTGATTTGTTGTCAGTAGACTAAAGGGATAATCTACTGTTTGTTGAAGCACCTCCGATGACTTGGATGAAAAAAAAGAGAGAGGAAAAAGAGAAAACAGATCATTCTATTAAAAGATTGTAATCACGCTGCATCTTTTTGAGCAATCATGTCTTTCCTGGTATTCATCGTCATCGAGTGACCAAAGTCGGATGAGCCGCTATGACTTCGGAGATGTGTCGTGACTTCACAGAGACCATGAGCCATGCTGTCGATTTGATATATCACTAGAGACACTTTGTACTCGTGCATGGCCATCTTGATCACATAACATTATAAATACTCCACTCTACAGCACAGCATTGCTCACAGGATCAAAATCTGCTCCGCTTATGATTAATAACTGCATCCAAGCTACAGATCGTCCATCTGTTATGAATCGGTTACAGCAGTCTGGTCAGGGGAGGAAAGACGCAGTGACTTTATGCATCGTGATTGTCACTTGATGTTTCATATCTTCAAAGGCAGCGTGAGTAAATTGAGAGGCTTAATTGAAACGTTCATGGCATGTGCACTTTAGCTTATCTTTGTGGGCAGATTTAAAAGTCACATGGCTTGTGTGTACTTTGAGATCTGTGTTTGCATTTTGTGTAGTGTATGGTTCCGTTCAGAGCCTTTTGTTTGCGCCTACTATCGGGGCGGAGGAGGGTGGGAGTGGGGGCTCTAGGGGGACATTGAAAAGAGCTGCTCAGACAGAGAAATTATCAGATGGAAAGGACCTGCCATAGAATATCCTGCTCTCACTGACAGACAGACGGCAAGGCAGTAGGAACCTACCGGATGCAAGAACAGCACAAGTCTGCATGGGACTCCATCAACAGGCCAAGTCGGACTAATTTGTCATGGTCACAACAGGTAATGAAGAAACCAGATTTTACTGTTAGGATTAGACAGAAAAGAAACTCAAATAATAATTAAGTTGGGAGATGTGAAGGAAAATGCTTTTAGATGATTATTGTTCCTTAGTCTGACTTTATGTTGTTTTGTACACTTTGTAAAATTATCTGTATAGTGTGCAATATGAGGTCATGTACAGATACTGCTGTTACTCAATCCCTCCTTGTACACAACTGGCTTATTATATATCGCACATTAGCTTTTGAGGACATGGTAACATAATAGAAGGGCGGCTTTATTTAAAGACTTAGAAATCAGTGATAGTGCAGGGTAAAGTTTTACTGGCTAACCCAGTAACCAAAGGGAAGAAATTTTAAATCATTATTTTCGTTTGTTTATCTTTCCATTTAATCATTCTGTCGGTGGAAAAACACACACTTCTTATCTGTATGTTTTCAGTCAGACTATTAAGTTCATTTAGTATTATTCAGTTGCTATAGCCAGTAATACAAACAAAAGATACACCATTAACAATAACAGAATCAGTTTTACCAGACGTATCGGTGATTGTGGTTTGGCTGGCTAAAGCAACTTTAGAGGCAGAGTGTGAAAGCGTCATCTGCCATGTCTTAATAAAAACAAACTAACTTTGTATTCATACATGTAAGAAAAACCCACCAAAAAACTGCACATTGGCTTCTTTTGTTACAAACTGTTGAGTGGTATGTTTCTTGTGTGCATGCAGTAGTTGCACTTGGATTAGTGCTGCATTTTTCTTGCATTTAAAAAGTTTGGGCACAGCATTACATTTTTTTTAAATCACCAGGATTTTTAACCAGTTATTTTAAGTGGTATCATTGACTCAATCTTAAAATTCATTTAAGCGGCAGACTTCCGTTAAGTAAGGCACCACTCACAATATGTAACCCAATCAAAAACCCTCAGTGCTTTTTGCCATTTGCAAACTAGCAACCGACAGGGACCACTGCAACTCTCAGCAAGGGACATTGCAGAACCTGCTCTAAAAATGTCAGGCAAGTATTTTTGACTGGATGTTGTCTCTTTTGGTCGTTCTTGGTAGAATTTTTGACTCATCAGTGCTCAACGTGGCGCTGCACATATCCAGAGGGGACAGAGCGTAGTTGTGTTACATCAGAGGCTTGTGACTCAAGTAATTGAACAGGACAAGGCTCAGCACCGCACATCTTGGTAAATGGCACTGCTGAAATAGCCCTCTGTTTGTATGTTTCTAAAGTCATGATCAAACAACTACTTGCAAAAGAGCCATAAAATGGGAATGTTTTAGAAAAGCTTCCTGAGTTTCTGTACCATAACTGCAGATAATCGTATACTGGGGTTACTGCCTTTAGATTTATGGTTGTATATTTACAGGGCATTTGGAACATGTGCATGTACCCCATCTTTGTATAAAAGAAGAAAGGCACTACTAGACACTACTATCACATTTCTGTCTTGATTTCAGTCATACAGTTTCATCCACCAGAACAGAAATCTTGCTAAAAAAAACAAAACAAATCACCCTTTAAATGAGTTTATAAATGTAAACAAATGGATATTTCAATGATCTGTGAAAAAGATAAATAAAAGACAAAACAATGGGCTAATATCAGACAGAATGTGTTTTCATATCAAAGTGTAGCATATGTCAATAATTTGGCATGTGCATCTGTTCAAACAGGGACCCTAATTTGGTGAAATACCTGCAGAGGCATTTGCACAGAGAGGCATAATTTGAGACTTTCCTGTAATACCTTTATACCCCACATTCTTCCAAATTGGCTCTTGTCTCGGTAACTGTAGGTTGCATGTGAGAGTTGGCACCTGCTTGTAATTAAAGCACTTGCTAATGCTTTCGTGGTGCGCAGACTGCTGGTGGTACTGGTGGGGTGAGAGGGTGGAGAATCTACCATCTGTGTCCCATAGTGCCAGGTCACCTGCTGAGCATCTTCATTCCCCTAACCTTTTATTTGTGTAGGAATCCACATAAATACAGCTGGGAAACAGATTTGTGCCACCGTAGCTTAACTTAAGCTCTCTTGCTGTGTTTATAATTATTTATATTGGTGCTAACTGCTTGGCAGCCATGTGCACAGAACATGCCAATGCAAGACAGCTGCATATACTGAATGTGCAGTTCTGGGCCTGAGAAAAGGAACTGGAATCCCATAGAAGTACTTCTCATCTCTGTTTTGTCAACTATTCAAGAATTACCTTGTGTTGGGTAAAGACAGAGGAGCGCATTCACAATGACATGCAGTGATTACTGGCTGTCACCTGGATAATTTTTATGAGGCAATTGATTAGAGGTGGAGTCTTCATGCATTTTACGAGCAGTTGTGTGATGGTGTGTGCGGGCTTTTTGGTCGTGTGGGGGTTGGGCGCTGATATAAAGCAGCTTTGTGCCTTGTGAACTTGAGCCACAAGTGCCAGCTGGCAGACTGTTATGCAATCGCAGCGGAGATGTACACATGCAATACATGCTGCTTATGGACATATTGTTCAAGCTCCAGAAAACAACAACAAAAAACGTGACACCCACGCCTCACTGTTAGCCCTGGGCATTTTATTCTGACTCTACTGGTCCCACACACAGGCACACCCACCACCAGATTGATTGTAACAGTCTGAGGATAAGATAGGTTGTAATACGAGGCTGAGGGAGATTATTGCTCCCATCTTCACCTCCCAGTCCTAACTGCCCCGGATTGACAGCTAAGCTTATGCCAATGACCTGATTTCCTGCTTGTTTGGTAGAAAAATACTCTGGGTGTGCTGGCGCTGATGCAGATCCTGTAAGATCTTGGTGTAATGAGGGCATGAACTGGTCTGAGATAGTTTTAAGTGATCTGTAGATTGCGTAGCCCCTAATCAGATTGTGACAACTGTTGTATTAGTAATTTGTGACGGCAGGGAGTCTCGCTGAGTGTGTGGGCCGGTTTGTGACGTAATGTTTCCAACGCAGCGTGTGTTCATAAATAATATGGTTATGCACAGTGAGAGTGTTTGCATTAATGTGGCCTAATCCTAATAAAAGTCTGGCTTAATTAAATGTTTAATATGTTTTAATGGTCACAGTGAAAAAAATCTAACGGATACATCTGAAATCAGGTCAAAAACATTGTATTTTTCACACCTGGCCACTCGAAGATCCAGGAGAACGCTTGGAGTTGTGTTTACCAAGATTTTTGACAGTAGTTCAGTTTTGCCTGGGTTATAAATCAGTTGTAAAGTCCTCGGGAACACCTCTGTCTCCACAGGAAGATCTGTGTGCACTGCAAGTGTGTACGAGAAGAGCATGCTGTGCGCCCGGTGCCGGGGCAGCTGGAAAAGATGATGACAAAGCTAGTATCTGACTTCCAGAGACACTCCATCTCTGATGACGACTCAGGCTGCGCCTCCGAGGAGTATGCATGGGTTCCACCTGGGCTCAAGCCCGAACAGGTAACAATCAGGGTGCACAAGAGAAGTCGAGACATAAATTAATGCTGTGCAGGCCTACGTGATGCTCATTTACTTGGACATGTTCGTGCATAGACTGGTTGTAAATTAAATTGCTCTGTATTTGGATAAGTGGGTGTTTATATTCTCTATATGACCATAATTGTCTTGTCATTCAGGTTTACCAATATTTTAGCTGCTTACCAGAGGACAGGGTGCCTTATGTGAACAGTCCAGGAGAGAGATACCGAATCAAACAGCTGCTGCACCAGCTTCCAGCCCACGACAGTGAGGTAACATCTCTGCGACTCTGACTTTGGATGCTTTAGACTTTAATATAGGGGTGACATGCCTTTTTTAGTTTAAAAAAGCAACAAAGAAAATCAACTAACCTTATTTCTTTTTATTAAGCTTCTTTCTTTTAATTTTTCTTTTTTGGGTGATTGGTAGGTAAAGAGGAAATTCGCAACTTTTGGAAAAAATAAAGTATATTTTAATCTCTTCCTATAGTAATTTTTAAAGCCAGTTTTACAATAAAATAGTCTGTTAATCCTTAATAATGGTCCTTTCTGCTTCAATTATACAATAAATATATTAAAGAAAAGAATGAAAGGGTTTCAAAGCTGCAACAAATGAATGTCAGCTTTAACAGAGAAATGTATTTCTTGAAAATAAATACAGGGGACATGCATAACGCAGACTCTTACTTGCTATCTTTTGGTTTGGGATGAGAGTTTTACACTTTATTGTCATTAAAATAATTAACAGATAAATTGTTTATGACAGTCATCATACATACATACTTTAGGTCTAGTTGTTTGAATGCTGATGTGAGTTTCTGTCTTTTTCAGCCCCAGTACTGTAACTCTCTGGACGAGGAGGAGAAAAAGGAGCTGCGTCTGTTCAGTCAGCAGAGAAAAAGAGAAAACCTGGGGCGGGGCGTTGTAAGACTTTTCCCAGTAACTATGACTGGAGCAATCTGCCAGCAGGTAGAGATTTTTTTTTCCTGTTGAGGCCGACATAAAGTTATAAACAGGAGCACCTCACATATGAAAGCATAAAAAAAGCACGTCCGAGTCATGTAGACTGAAGTCAGTGTAGGTGCAAGTAGATACAGGCACAGCTCAGGGGCCACATCACACTGAGATTTAATGATTACAGGGCTGTGGAAGTAAATTGCTGTGCAACCTGGAGCATTTACCATTTTGTCAAAGGATATACCACCTAACTTGCTTCCCTCTGCACCACCCCCCACCCATCTATTTTTCCAGTGTGGCAGACAGATCTGCGGGGGCGATATAGCCGTGTTTGCGAGTCGGGCAGGACACGGCAGCTGTTGGCATCCTCAATGTTTCCAGTGTGCCTCCTGCAGCGAACTGCTGGTCGATTTGATCTACTTCTACCAGGATGGACAGATATACTGTGGTCGGCACCACGCTGAGAGGCTCAAGCCCCGCTGCCAGGCCTGCGATGAGGTGATTGTCTCCCCAAAATCCTCTTGCTTTTTTTTTTGTTTTAATATAAAATCTCAGCAACAACAGTATTAAATGTTTTTAAATGTTTCCCACAGTAATGTGTTTTATTTGTATACGTGAGTGTATGCAAAAGGGGGAGTGTGCACACTTGTGTTATTAAAGAATTCTATATATGAGGTGTACAAGGAAGAGTAGACTTACTTTAACAAACAATAACTGCCTCTCCACGGCCACACGCCAGCTCTATCATCCTGGAGAGAAGTTGGTGATGATAGTCTTTGTTCGTGTCCACAGCCTGCGTGAGCTCAGTGTCGGTGCACCACCTGCTGCTACTTCTGGTTAGAGTGGCCCGCTAGCTAGCAGCGAATCTATAGAGGAGAACAAGAGCTACAGTAACAGCTGCAGCCCAAGATGGTGGAGTTTGAGTCCATCCCCAGGCAGCTGAATGAGAATGAGCCAGCAAGTCAGCATAACGTCATAAAACATGACGTGAATGGGTGAAACATTAGTGAGTTAGCAGTGACTGGATTTTCATAGTGAGGGCATTAGTAAATTAGTAAATTAGTCACAGGTGGCATTGTTCTCCAACACAAATAAAAAATGCCAAGTTGCTAAATGCACTTGAGAGCATTTAGCAAAACTGGGAAGTTACACAAAATAGTGTGTGGTGGTTTTTTTGAAGTAAACTACAGTAGGAGAGAAAAACGTACAGTTATGTCCTTAATTTTTTTGGGACAAAACACAATTTTTTTTATTTTTTTCTCATCTGTACACCACCACAGTGGATTGTAAATCAAACAGGTAATATGTAAATGAAGTGGAGACATTCAGCTTTATTTAAAGGGGTTTAACAAAGAAATTTATGTTAACTTTTTTGGAATCACACACATTTTTTTACATACTCCTCACTTTCGGAGGCTCAACATTCATTTTAATTTTAAATATGAAGATTTGTTTCTATACTTGTATAAAGTGTAAAAAAATGACTGCCTCAGGGGAATCAATGGACATACCAAATT
Organism: Pelmatolapia mariae; assembly: GCF_036321145.2. Lineage (NCBI taxonomy): Eukaryota > Metazoa > Chordata > Actinopteri > Cichliformes > Cichlidae > Pelmatolapia > Pelmatolapia mariae. The sequence goes on along the minus strand of NC_086244.1, from coordinate 17,415,069 downwards.
CTGTTCCCTGCTTTTAGATTCACTGGCAGGCCTTTACTGCTGCTGCCTTCAGTTGCTGCTTATTTGTGAGTCTCTGAATTTAGTTTTGTATTTAATAACTGAAAATCATGGTCTGTTGGGTTGGAGTCAGGTGACTTGATTTCATGTGTCCATTTTTTTTCCAGAATCTTTTTTAATGCTTTCTTGCAACATGTAATCTGGCCTTCTTGTTCTTGATGGTTACCATTGTTTTGTAAACTCTCTGTATTTCCATTCATAAAGGTTTCTCTTAATTGTAGACTTTGATGTACCCATGTCCTTGATGTCTGGGCTTGGCTGGATGTTATGCAGCTGTTTTTCTTAACCATGGAAATAATTCTGTCATCATGCAGTTTAGTTGTCTTCTGTGGTCTTTTGAGCCTTTTGGTGGAACAGGATGGACCAGGTTGTTGATTTGGCCACTCATTATGATGGCCTTCCTCACTTGCATTGACATCTCTTTGGGCCTCATAAGTAAATTTATAGTGAAAAGCTAAAGTACAAATTCAAGACTTTGAATCAGCTTCAGATATTATGTCTGCTTCATTTGTCATTAAATAATAAGGGACATAAGTGTGCATGACTTCAGAATATCCAGTTCAAATATCTTTGCTTTCTCATGTAGCCATTCCCAGATTAGCTATTGTTGTATTTTAGCGTTTCCCAGAACCAGTGCATGCTATTTGTAGAATTTTCTGTTGATGTCTTTGGGTTTTGAATAGCTCATCGCTGTGACTTAAGGGATTAGTTGAGATAGTTGACAAATGGATCTACCACAACTGACCTACAACTGGCGGTTAGACCCAGGGAGTGGCTAAGCCTACAAACAGAACGGCACTGATTGGATATTTTGTACTCTGTTTTGTTAACCTAGTTCTTCAGTGTTCTGAAGTTTACTTACTTCTGTACCTGTGAAATTACCTCTCTGTCTCTCACTTTCTTTTAATCCTAGATTATTCTAGCAGATGAGTGTACGGAGGCTGAAGGAAGATATTGGCACATGAAGCACTTCTGCTGTTTTGAATGTGAGGCTGCTCTGGGCGGCCAGCGTTACATCATGAGAGAGAGTCGACCGTACTGCTGCTCCTGCTACGAGTCGCTGTACGCAGAGTACTGTGATACCTGTGGAGAACACATAGGTACTGAACTAAGTTTAATGAATTAAGTTTTTAGTGAAGCCATGTTTTCACATTACCAGCCTAATTTGTATATACCCGCAATGTAAGTGTTTATTTGTCTTTAATCATTCCATCTTCTTTGACGTCACTATTTAATAATATTGCATAGTTTTAGCATGTTGTTATTCATCATCAGAGCCTACAAAAGGACATATAATAATTTACTAATATATCAAGAAGAGCAGCTAGAGACTGCACACCTCCACCATGCCTGAAAATTAAAAAATCAGCATGCATGAATTAATTAAAAAAATCTGGATCTGGATTAGTTTGCAATACTTGCCTGAGAGCATGAAGATGATGTCTGCCTTTTTTAAATTGTGAATCATTTTAATAACAGCTCTGCATTATTGTAATGTGATCTCCTGTATGCTAAAGAGACCCTTTGTCTTTTTCATGTAGGATGTAGTGCTGAGTGAGAAAGGTGTTAGCTGCGATGAAGCAAAGACACGTCGTGATACTTTAGGCAAACGTTTACGTGTATCCTCTGAGCAGATATTCTGATGATGGTATATTCTTTCAAAGAAGCTTGTAATACACCATATTCGTTCTCTAAGGGCACATCACACGCATCACTAATGTCAGAGTTCTAAAAAGTAACTACTGACCGATAGTATAACGTGTTATGCATTGCTTTTAAATGTGCTCTGAGGTAATAAAGATTGATTTTTAAATTCCACAGCTGACACACAAATATTTCCTCAGGTATCGACCAGGGTCAGATGACATACGACGGTCAGCACTGGCACGCTGTGGACTCGTGTTTCTGCTGCGCCCGCTGTCAGCTACCTCTCCTGGGGCGTCCCTTCCTCCCTCGCAGGGGCCTTATTTTCTGTTCCAGGTCCTGCTCTCTGGGAGAAGACCCCAATAACTCGGATTCTTGCGACTCTGCCCTGCAGAGCAGATCGCCTCACCATAACAGACGGTATGGGACAGCAGAGAAACACCACAAGCTACAGTGTGGTTCTCCACTGCAGCCACTAGAGGGCATCAACCCCATTTTAGCTCCTGCAAAAGACTGCATTCATACTGCAGTGGAAACCAGAGGTGAATAACAGTGGAACTGTTGTGCAGTGAGTTCACATGGATTATGTTTTTGTGCTTATTGTAACACATTTATTTTCTCTGCTTCTCTCAGGTATCCACTGTACTGCTCCAGTTCAGAATGGAGTTCCTTCACCCAGTCATCATCCTCGTCAAAGAGGCTCGTACTCACCTCTTCCACACATTCATTTAGGGAATGGCTTAGGTCCTTCTTGGCCCAGTGACATTCCACATTACAGTTTACTTCCAGGGAACTGTGCTATCAAACTTCCAGGCAGTAGTCCCCAGCCTGAAGGAGAGCTAAATGGAAGTACTGGACTAAGTGGTCTTAATTCAAGAGGAACCTCTACTGAAAATGACTGTAGGACTTGGGTGGAAAAGACAAATAAAGTTATGCAAGGTATCAGAAACCACTGATACTGGCATGGCTATTATATGCTTCTTATAACCCTTTTTTCATTGTCTCTTAACTACAATATGTCTTCTATTTTTCTCTCTTCAGCAAATCCTCCTCAAAAAAACTCTCATGTGAACAAACTCATTTCACCTGACTCGCCTCCGCTTCCTCTGGACAACCCCTCGGTCCTCCCACCTCCCCTGCCCATGAAGTCTCGTGACTTGTTGCCCCGGGATTCACCTTCGCCAAAACTCCAGCAACCAGAGGACAGACCCTGTGACTCTCCACCCCCGCTGACTCGCAGCAACACAGCCAGAGTCAGCTTCAGAGAGCCAATCAGCAGCAGCTACTCTATGGACGAGGATGAGGATGAAGATGAGAATGAGGAGGGGCTGCAAGAGGGTGAGGAAAACCAGGAGGATGAAGATGAGGGGGAGGGAGGTTTCGGAAGCAGGTTACATCTGAAGAAAGGCGTCCCCCCAGACATGGATCTGCTGGGTATGTCTTCAGGCACTTTGAAATAACTCATTCATGTGAAGTTTTTTTTGTGTGTGTGTGTTTCTCATAGTTTCTTTTTATTCCAGATGGATCCTCGTACCAGCAACGCCATTTAAGGCGAGGTTGGGGTCGTTCCCGCATCCCTTCAGACCCTGCTCTACACCAGGGGTCAGAGAGGCGATCTCGACGCTCGCGATCCGACAGGCCCAGGCTGGACTCCCTGGACTGGAGAGGCGAGAAAGACAGAGACAGCCGAGGCTGCTCCAATGGCTCCTCTCTGACTCTCCATCCGGGACAGTACAAACACGAAGACTCCTGTTCTACCTGCTCTTCATCCTCAGACTCAGAGGAAGAGGGCTACTTCCTGGGACAGCCCATTCCTCTACCCCCGCAACTTCGAAAGCAGCCACCCGAGGAGGGCAAAGACGTAGGCGGAGAGGAGGGGAAGGAGGGGCAGAGGGACTTTGGCCTGAGGGGCAGCATAAGGCGGAGAAGAGCTCACAGCCTGGGTGCAAAGGACAAAGATAAAAACTGTGCTATTTCCTAACCGCAAACAGCTAACCACGTTAAAAACACAGCATGTTATTTTTTTAGATTATGGTGCACAAGAAAAAACGAATGACCATCATCATTCTGGTGTTTATCGGCTTTGTGACAGCGATGTAATGTCAGATCGAGATGACATGTTTAGACTTATCCAAGGGTGAACCACAGCCAAAGTTCCTGGCTTAGCAAAGGGAAGCAAAATAAACCTGAGAGAAGTCACTGCCTCCCACTGACGTCTCATTTTGAGGTGAATGAGTCATGCAGGCAGTGATGAATGGAGCAATGTGGAGTCATTATTTGTTATGAAGACTCACACCTTTGTAAGTTTGCTCATACTTGTTTGAACTGAACTTTTAAACACTACCATAACACACAGTAACACATATAACCTGGGGCCAGTTTTACACAGACAAGCTTTCACTGTTGTTTAAATGTGCCTAAATGATACAGTGTAAATTAAAGTCAGGTTAATGTATAAAGCTGAGGGGCCATCTCAAACTGCACAGCTACCTGCAGAAAGGGTTTTCTCTTCTGGAAAAAATGGAAGATACAAAGGATGATTACTTTAAATACAACACACAAGTCAAGCTCAGGATGCAACCATAAACTCACTGTGTTTTCTGTTTTGAAGAACCCACAATATTAGAGTGAGTCCAAGGTTCCCATATGAGCAGGCACTTGGCAACAGTGAGGAGGAAGAAATCATAACCAGGATCAGGGTGGAGCAGTTGTGTGGTGTAACCAGTTTGAGGTGTGAGATGAAAGAGAAGAGGGAAAAGAGGGTTGTAGAGAGGTGAAGACCAACAAACAATAGAAAACACAAACAGAGCGCAGTTAAAAGTTAATGACATGCAACAATGGCTTATAAACATGAGGGGAGTGGAGAAGAATTGGGGATTCTCATGTAAAGTCCCTGAGGGAAGTCCTGATGTATGGTTCTGGATTAACCAGTTCAGCCTTAATTACAAATGTAGAGAGGGTGTCTGTTTCCTGAACCCTCTCACTCCTGGAGGCTGCAGGGCTAAAAATCGAAGTTTGAAGCCATCTAAATTATATCCAACTGACTTAAGAGCAAAGTTAAGATGGGACAAAGACTGCAGACCAGGCAAAAATATCTCTGTTAAACTGGCTCCAGCACATTTTGTAAAAAGAATATATTTTTATGTCTGACTTACTGTAACCACTTTCCTGTGCTCTTATGTGCAATCTGTATGTGGCTGTAAAATACTACAGTTATACTTACACTGAATGGCCGAGTAGTTTGGAGGTGAAGTTTAATGACTTCAGCAAACTGTGGTTGTTTCACACTTTGAAAATCAAAAGTGTAATTTGTGTGAATTTTTGGAGGTCACTTATCATTTTTTTTGTATTGTTCAAATGAAACGCTGCAAAATCTGTAAACGTTCTTAAAGTCTGTACTCACTCGTCACTGGAGTGTCATTTATTTTTCTATGCTTGGTGTAGGTCACTGTTGTTGCTGGTTTTATTTGGGGCAAAAGCAAGAGTCTGTAACACCCTTGTGTTTCTCTGACTGTATGCTGCATATATGAGTAAATTTGTTTAACTTGTTTGCCTAAATGTGTGTACAGTCTCAGCACCGACCTTTGAACAGCAGAAACTGTCTGGATATAATGTAGAGGAATCATGGAGGGATTGGAAAAGTACATGTTTTGTGTTTTTCAACTACTAGTGAGAAATACTTAGATTTTTTTATTCATTTTTTTAAGCAACTTTTGACTTAACTTTTGTAACAGTTTCACTACGTATTGGTGCTTCGCTTGCAGTTTCCTTGCTCCACTCTTGGATTCTGGGAAACGGTGCTTATCACTTTGTTGAGAGCAGATGACAATGATAGGGTCACATGACCAAAAAAAAGCAAGCCTGTGTTTTTCCTTGTAAGAGACTGATTGGACAAATCAAAAGAAGGGGGTGGGCTCAGGAGCAGCACACATGAGTTGTCAAACAGGTTTGTCCTGTGTGATTTGAAATACACGGTGTGTTCGCTAGAACACACGAAGGAGAAACCCAGGTGAGACTTAGGAACTCAAGGCAACCTGTGAAGGTGAGTTTCCTCTTGATAGAAAGAAAAGCTTTCTTTACTAACTTATACCTTCAGAAAGGCTGGGTGTGAGCTTGGCAGGGCAAGACTAGTGTGTAGGCCATTTTGTTTACCTGCCCTTCCCGGGTTTGGCTTCCTGCTTCACTCCCTTTGTCAGAAGAACGTGCCAGCACTTGACTCGGAAACATCAAATTAGAGGATCTAATTCTGCTTGTCTGACTCAACTCCTGAAATTCCCATTGTGTTTGTAAGCTACTAGCCGGTTGTTTTAATGAGATACTGTAGATAATTTGAGGATCATTTTTGGGGGAACTGGAGACGTAAAAACAGGTAAGCCTGGAGCTCTACTAAAACTTTCATAACTATGTCAGCAGGAGTTTAGCCCGGCTTAGGCTGGAATGGCAAATATGTAGAGAATTTAACTGTTGGATGCAGACTGTCCAAGCAGCATAGTCCATATGCACGTACAGGATCTTAAGTATGCACAGAAGAAGTCTGACCTTCACTATTTAGGGACTTAAAATAGTAGGCTCCTTCTTTTTTTTCCAACATTAATTACTCCACAGAAGCTTGTAGTTGGCAACAGGCTGCTATATTTAAAGATGAAGAGTCATTGTTCCCCTAGCAGCTGTTGGTGTGTGTGATCTGCTCTGTATTCCCTCCAGACAATAGCTTGTTGACAGCTGTCCTGATCCACCTCCCCATCACCCCTCTCACACACACACACTTGTATCACTCTTTTCACAGCCTTTCTACTGACTGAAAATGAGGTTTTATTGTGTGTTTGTCTGCGGAGAGATGGATGACTGCGAGTAATTGTTTGGATCTGTCTGAGATGGCAGCCAATGAACTTGTTAGAAGCATGGGGCTTCAGGAGAGCGATTGGCTGCAGTCTTAAATAAGTGGGAGGGTTTGTGGTTGTAGAGTCTTTGTGAAGTTTTGTAGCACCACACAAGTTTCTGCTTGTGTTTGAAGGTAAATGTTTTCTATTGACTGGTCTTTTATTTTATTAAGCTGCTTTCCTTCTCAATTGACTGTTTTTTCACAGGAAGTCCAAATGTCAAGGAGCTAGAGTTCAGCTGAGTTGCCGAGGTTGAGTCACTTCAAATATGCCATTAAGGTGATCATGAGCGAACCATACAGCCACATAAACAGAGGATAACAGTGAGGACTAAACAGATTGAATTCCAAGGTGGCTCGGGAAGTGGACAAGGTACGACTGCCTGGCCACAAAATGCCCGTGGAAACGCTTCAACACTCCGTGAGGCAACCAACAAAGACTGCTGTCGCTCCTACACCCCCACGCTTGCGACCCAAGGGGCCAGTGGGGCTAGATTTCTACCAGAAGTACCAAAAAGCAGCGAGCAGACCAAAGCAGAGTGCTGTGGAAAGGCTGGAGGCAGACAAGGCTAAATATGTCAAGAGTCAGGTAGCTCTTACCAAGCAGCAGCCAGTCAGGCCTCCTGAAGTGCGTAAGCCTCTACTCAGCCCCAGCTCTGCCCTGTGGCCCACCAGAAAGACCGCAGACCCAGCAAAGACAAAGCAGGAAGGATTACAGCTGGACATGGAGCACCTGAGTAACCTCATCAGTGGAGTGAATGAAGCGCCACAGTCCGGTGCAACTGCAAAGCCAAACGACAGTAAACCTCCTTACTGTGCTGCAGCTGTACACAATTTTCCCCGTCCCACTCCTGCAGGGGCACAGCAGAAAAAGGAGAAGCCGTGTCCGCCTCCACGTCCTGATAGGTTAGTTGTAGCTAAAGTGAGATTAAAAGCATCTGACCCTGCCAACGTAGAGGGCACGAGCTCTCCTGGGCCTCCAGCTGCAGCGACGGTACGGAGAGTGGATGTCATGCCTCAGGCCAGCCCTGTGAGGACAGCAGGCAGACGACCTCAGTTCATTCGACAACCCCTTCAGCCAATATCTCTGCAGTCTCAGTTTCGACCCGGCCCAACTGCTTCAAACCTGCATCTCTTTCTCCCTAGAACAACACCAGGTCCTTCTCCTCTGAAACCTGTTATTGCTCAGTCAAAACCTGATACCTCTTCCACTTCTCCAGCCAAGACCCCGGTTCCTGCCGCACCTACGCCAAGCTACCCTGTTATACCTCCTCCTTCCCCAGCAATTACCCGTTTGTCTTCCACCAGCTCCAGGAAACGCCCTTCTCTAACCCGGTCTAAGTCGGACATGAGCGACAGGTACTCCCGAGCTGGGACAGAGCTGGAGCGCTTCTTCAACCTGTGCGGCTTGGACCCCGCAGATGTGCAGGAGCTGACTGGATCTAGCTCTGACATTGTTTCCATGGCTCGTTTTCGCAGCGCGAGCGCTCCAGGGTCCGAGTGCGCAGCCTCTGGCAGAGAAGACGAGGATGAAGAGGATGAGGAGGAGGCTGGCAAAGCTGCAAATCGTGTTCCCTACGGTGTTTCTGTCATTGAGAGAAATGCACGAGTGATCAAGTGGCTCTATGGAATCAAGCAGGCAAAGGACAACTCGACAAAGAGCACCAATTTATAGGCTGGTCTCAAGTCATTTATAAGCTTTAAATTAAAAATAAAAATGCCAACTTTAATTTTTAATTTTTTTTTTTTTTAAGAACAAACTTGGATAAGACATTGACTGATGGAGCTCCATTACTAACCTGTTATTACACTGAAGAGTGTTTATTAATGGGAAAGTATAGTGAGTTTGTTATATTTCTTCTTTTTCCCCATACTTAGAAAATATGAGCCACAATCTTTGTTCTGGAGGTTTTTCTTGTGCTATTTTGACTTTTCAATGCTGTATTACTTTTGTGTGTCACAGCCGAGGCTGTCTGGCAAAGATGTGACATCTTCATTAAAAAAATCACTTTGTGCTGTAAATGGCTGCCATTAAAGAGAAAATGCTGCAAGAAAGTTGTTTGGTTCTCCCTGTTATGTAGAGAATGCAATGCATATACACATCTGCACAAACCAGCATTTGTTAGTATCTATTGCTGTATTGATGAAGGTGATGTATGAACAATAATTTAATCATTAAAAATGTAAAAAGAAAAAAAAAGTGAGATTTCACACAATTGGTACACAGTTGACTTCTAATACTAGTCTTGCCCTCCCCTTGGTAGACATAACCATTTAGTAGACCTTTGGCATGGTTGTCCACCTCTGAAGAATTCAGAGTATCCTCTGATGCAAAAGCCCTTCAGTCTTCAGTTTAAAAAGTTTGAATCTTCCATCTCTGATTTCAAAGCAATTCCTTGCTGCTTTTGTCAGGCTCCAAATGTATTTTGATATGCAGAATTCACAGTTGTGTGAATAAACAAAAGGCATCAAAAAATATGTCATTACTCTGCACCAATACATGAGTGGTATTGATTTCTGTCCTGAGATTATTTCACATTTGTGTCTGTTCTGCGGCTAGCTTTGGTTTTGGCTTGAAGCTTGTTTCCACCACTGAAGCCTCTTTTTTTCTGCCATGAATCAAAATTTCAGGTTATTTAAAATTTTGACATCATAATTCATAATTTAAGGGTATTTTCTCAATTTCTACCTATTTTCTCTAAAGTTTAGTGAATCAAAATTGTGACATCATAACCCCAAACTTTGACTTATGGGTGGTAAAAAAAAAAAAATTCTTTCAGTTGCCGAAACAAATTTTCATTAGAAAGATCTGTAGAACTCTGACTAGTACTGGAAGTGGGGAAGGAAAAAATTATATTTGCTGATTTTCCACTGAACTGAAATAAATGTTAGGACTCATCTCTGTGGAGAAATCAATAACAATAACCACATTTGGTGCAGACCAATATAGACGTTTGTTTCCACTATTGTAAAACATATATTTTGACAAGTCAAATTTTGGTGTTGTAATCTCAAAATTTCTGATTATTGTCTCAAAATGTTGGCTTACTAACTCAAACTAATGAAACAATAACTGAAAAATGATGAGAATTAGTTTGAAATTTTGCCTTATTGTGGTAAATTTCTTTTCCAGTGATATAAACCACCTGACCTGACTAAGATTGTAAATATGGGTTTTACGTTGATACCCATATTTACAAACTTACTTGCATTTCACTGAAGCTCCACAAGAGGTCACAACCACCCATACTACCTCACTCCAATACAGCACATCGGTACAGAAGTATTCTGAAGTTACTGACAATGTGGTGAAAGCGGTGGCCTTTTTCCAGAGTCAGAGAAACTCTCACTGCAGCTGTGGAAATACAGTTCTGTCATTTTAATTTTAATATTTTTAAAACATGTTCCACAAGTTTGTTGTTTCAAACAGATCTGCAGCACTGGTAGTTCTTATGCTTTGCTGTTGAGCCACCTTATTTATTAAGTCTGAGCAGGTGGACTGAATAAGAATGCTCCTCTTCCAAACACAAAAGAGTTGTTGAACCAGAATCTGGTTTCAAACGGGTGGCATTCACCTGTGTGTGCAGGGACAGCGTTACACGTCCGGTGATACTCAAGTGTTATTATCCCTCCTCACATCAACAATGAATTGCCTTAAGAGTTTTTCAGAGCACTTCCAGACATTTAAAAGGAATTTATTCAAGCAAAACACAAACAGGAACTTGTGCTGGAAAGATCAGCAGGGGGTAAGGACCATTTCTCTTCATTCCTAGAGTTTACATTCACATTCAAACCCTTCATTTTTAAGTTGGTTAAAAATGCTCTGCTTTAAAAAAAATATATATCCATATTAGTAATAGCATTACAATTTTCCCTTGAATATTATGATTTAATGTTTGCTGCAGAAGCTTGTTCTCAATTAAATACGTTAGTTTTGTCCTCTCAAACAAGTTTCACTTGAAATCAGTGGCAGCTAGCTACTGTATTACTTTCAACACCAGTGTCAAAGTAAACTTTGTGTTTCCTACTCTATTTTTATTTTTTTTCAACAACATTTTTAAGAAATTGAAGAAAAATAAAACAAACACGGATACAAGAAAACACAAAAAAATTACACAAGGCGCTTTTAAATATTCTTGTTTTCATAAAAAAAAAAATGAACCCTTGTATGAGTCAAAAATGTAACAAACTAGCATCCTTGTTAAATAGCGCTTTTATTAGGTTACATGGATTATAATCTAATTAATAACTGAAAATAAGACAACTGATATTTCTGAATTTATTTTAGTTTTGTTTGACACTCCCTCAGTGGATTTTCTCCACTTACAGTGGAGGAGAGACTGTATATGAGCCAGATGAACTATTTGAACTAACATTCAGACATTTCACAGGACTCAGGTGGTATTCCTCTGGCCTGCAAGCTGTGTTATGCTGTGGGTGGGGTCCCACATCTGATCACCTCAGTAGCTATTGGTATTTCCTTGCAAATTTTCCTTCTGGATGTTGTAAAGGTAAAAGTTCAGTACTTTCCACAATATAATGCTCTATACTGCTTCTAATTTTAAGTGGGTAAAATATGTAAAATATCACAGATGGAGGCCTTCTATGTTTCCATGATTTTATTTGTGAGTCGGGCCTGGGATGCTGTGACTGACCCTCTGGTTGGATATCTTGTGAGCCGCAGTAACTGGACGCCCATTGGCAAACTCACTCCATGGTTGGTTGAACCACACATTTAACATGCATTTCACTTTGAATTTAGATTCCTTTTGCAGCACTGTGCTCAGCAGAGCCATCAATCTTTATCTCACAGGATGGTTATTTCCACTCCATTTGGCATCTTGTCCTATCTGCTTCTGTGGTTTGTGCCACGAGGCTCGATGTCTGAGACTGTCTGCGTGTTGTGGTTCCTCACAGCGGCTTGCCTATTCGAGTCCCTCATGACTGTAAGTTGTTGGATGTTCGCAGGCACAATCACTTTCATTTCCAGTACATTTCATAGGTAAAAGTTCAGCTTTTGTTGTTTGAAAATCGAGATGCTACATAAAAAGAACATGATATACTCGTTACCAAGCAACACCTATAGCATAGACTGTATGGTTAGTGAGGTCATGATACCACGCCTTTCCCCCTTCTCATTTTTGATATTGCACATCCTGGATTCCTCTTCTCACATCTTAGTCCCTCCCACCAGATATGTAGGCAAAAGAGGCAAGAAAGACGAGGAGGAAGGTGTCAGGGTAACAGGAATTTAGTCAAATGAGACTTCCTCACCTCAGAATTGTTTTTTGAATGATATTTGTCACAACCTCAACATAAATAGTTTGGTTATCGCTCAGGTATTGTTCTATTTTATGATCACAGGTGTAACAGTATTCATGTTTTTGTTTTTTTAATTTTTATTTAGGCCGACTCAGACAACATGGCACAGTCTGACAAGATACAATACTCTTTTTTAAATCGCACACAGATACGTTGGACGGCATAAAGTTTGAAAAGACATTTGCATAGTAAGGACTAGCTAATTAAAGAGTCCTCTTGTTAGCGCTTAGCAGCTCAAGCAAGATAAACATTAGGTGGGATAACAGGCAGGCAACACAGACGCTCTGATAACGAACACCAGCTAACAGAGGCTTTGAATACACAGAGGAAAGTGGAGACCCCTGGGGGAACTAGAGACAGCTGAACTTACTCAAGGACAGTGACCAAGAGGAAGCAAAACTAGACACCAGGAGACAATGACTAAAAAGCAAAAGAGGAAGTGACTGTCGGTCAAATGTGAAACATGGCACACTGGTGAATTTAACAGCAAAAAAAAAACTGGAGGAACAATTCAACAGAAACAAAATGCAGCTAACACGAACATCCGACAGGAACTGAGAGAAAAGAATACTACTGAATGCGTGACAATAAAACCTAAACCAAGGAACGATAGGAATTAATGAATAAACAGAAATCACACCCTGAGAAATAAAGAGAACTTAAGAACAAGGAATCAGAAACCAGAGGGCCAAAAAAAAAATAAAAGAGAATTCTGAATTTCAGCTCAGAACCCTAGTTAGCTCTTTGGTCATCTTTCTGGTGACTGAAATTCATAGTACTCTGATCCTACTGTTATTTTTGCTCCAAGCCATGTCACCATGGCTACTGAGTTTCACACCAATGGTGAAGTGTCATTTGGCATCACGTTTTTCTTCCTGTCAACAGTGCTACAACGTCCCCTACCTATCACTGAATATGTTTCTGGGAGGAGATCAGAGAGACAGGGACTCTGCCACAGCCTACAGTAAGAATATTGACTCATTTACATTCAGAAACTTCATCAGACGCCAAACTAAATGGAAAGTGTTTTGAGTTTCTTTACTTATTTGGCCAGGAATGAGTGTGGAGATGGTGGCAATGCTGCTGGCATCAGTAATTCAGGGGCAAGTTGTGGCTGTGTACAACACAGAGAAGCAGGAGGCCTGCCGGGAAACACCTCAAAGCACGTCTTCACCACAGACTGCTTCCTTTCAACAGACAGTATGCTACTCTCAAAGGGGGGCAAATACGCTCTTCTTTATTTCCTGTTATATTTGGATTTTCACATTAAACATGGCCAAGCATATATAAAAGCACGTTCAGGCTTCAGATTGATCTAGACACCAAATGTTTTATCTACACCAGTTTTTTCTACTTTTAGCTCTGTATGATGTCACTGAGGAAGCCCCACCCATTTGCTGACCGATCTTTACAAACTAGCCAATCTGGTTATGTCATCATCACACAGCCACATCCTTTCACGATTGCCGTTATGGCGCAGGTAGTATTCTCGGTGCTACAGTATTCCTGAACAATAGGTGTTGGCATAGGAGGAGAAGAAGCTAACCTGGAAGCAAAGAAAGTCTTTTTCACAAAGTCTCATCTTTCCACACTGTTGCATCGTCCTCTTTATTATCTGCAACTCTCTGAGCTTCTGTACTGATTATCACTGAAACACCAGTAAAAACCAAAATAATCGTACACTCGTATCTCCAATCCAGCAGCAGCACAACATGCCAGGTTACAAAGAAAAGGTGGACAACTGTCAGCTTGTGACAGCAGATGCCACTTGCCAGATATAAAAAGTTTGATTTTATAAAACGATGTAAAAAAAAGAAAAAGGAAAAAAGGCAAAGGGATTCTTTAACTGTGACATCAGTAAACTCTTTCCTGGTGAATTTACTTAGGAAAGCTTTAACCCTCTCAGGCTCAAATTAAGTTTTAGTTGCTAATGCACAACCAAGTCCTGCAGTGGTACTTCTGAGTAAAAAAAACTCATAAAATATGTATGTGGGGTAATCAGGTTGTTAGTGTTTTAACTGTTGCAAATCTGCAATGCCTGCCTTGACAGGGTTAAAACTATCTCAGTTGCTAGTTTTAAGGCTTAGCGAATACAATGTGATGCTAATTTTGTAAATGATTGCTTTTGGTAGTGTCCCAAAGAGTCATAAAGCCGTGTGGATGTCAGAACTTTTGATTGATAAGTCGTTAACCTAAAACCCCCCGCAGTGTCAGTTAGATGTGCATCAGCAACAGAAGAAACTCCCAGCTTGAGGCTTCAAAAATGAGACTTAGCAAAACAGCTGATGATGTCATGGTGGCCACACCCATCCATTATATACAGTCTAGCTCTGTAAGTGAATTATGTTTGAGCTCTGAATATTTTTTCTATGACATGAATAAAATATATAGCTGTAAATGAGCAAATTAGGTCCCCTTTAATGTAAAATAAAAATTGTTCACCCTGACACAGGACTCACATTTCATCAGTAGAGCAGAAGCTTTTTTTTTTTTTGTGCTCACATAGTTTCAGGGATATCTTGTTACCCTGTAATTTACTGCTCTTTGCTTGATGTATACACCATTGTTGTGGGTTTTCTGTGTGTCTGAGGTGAACTCACATTACTCATATTATGGAGATATATGGGCACATTGTGGGTGCTCACTTTCATTGCAAATCCTCATAACTAAATCCATTACATGTAGAGTGACATCTTGATTAATGGTTAGAGTAAGTTTTGGAAAATTAATTAAATTAAATTTAAATTTAAGTCTTCTGTTTCATGATTCGACATGCTGTGTGTTCAGAGATGCTATTGCGCATTGGTTGAAACAAGTGGTTTCTTAAATTACCGTTGCCTTCCTGTTAGGTGAAAGCAGTCTGGCCATTTTCCCTGTCCTCTGACATCAACAAGGTTATTTCACCTGGAGAACTGCTGCTAACTGAATATTTTCTCTTTTTGGATAATTCTCCATAAACCCTATAGATGATTGTGTGGAAAAATCCAAATCCGTTTCTGAAATACTCAGACATGCTCAGTCTTAACTTCAGCAGGGTGTCTTGATCGTGTCTACATTCCTTAATATACTGAGTTTCTGCCGTGTAAATGCCAGCTGATTATTTGCATTAATAAGCCGTTGAACAGGTGTACCTAACAAAAGCCAGTGAGTCTATATCTTTACGTAGTTTGCATTTTCTTTTGGATTTTATGCGAATGAGATCGACATCTTCAGCCGCAAGCTGATTTGTGTATTTCACGTGCTCCCTGTAGAAACACCATTGAGCTTTTTGTGTTTATTTATAATGCTATAAAACAATTATTAACAGTGAAAAAACTTCTGTTTTTAAGCCTCTAGACTTAGGTTTGTAGACAGAATAACATGCTTTGTTTAAAAGTTATGATTTCATGTGTGCATTTTGCCCCCAGCAAAGGGCTTTCCTGACCTCAGCTATGGTCATGGGTGCCTTGTTTTTCCTCTGCAGCCTGATTTTGTTCCTCGGGGTGAAGGAGAAGCAGGGTGAGTCATTCAGAGACAGTCAGTGTTCAAACACAATAAATAAAACGTTTTTTGTTCTTGTTGAACAGCTTTGCAGAGGCGATCATGTTATCATGAGGATCTGGTAACAAATATTTCAAACCTTTATTTGTCGAGTAGGACAAAAAAAGTGTTTTCATTTTCTTTTGCCTTGGCACCGTTTGTAAACAGAATAATAAACTTGTCAAAGCTTAAACTATACGTATAGACAAACCTTTGAACCTCTGAAGTGAACATTTTTTAGTTAAATGAAAACATGATTATGCTGAACCACAAAGTAATTTAGTTTGATATATGTATAGCATGCACAGGTATAGCTGAGGACTTAATCAAAATGTAAAATTAGCTCATGATGTTATGACTCATGACTCATGATTTTACAAAAAGAGTAAAATCATGAGTCTGATATTTCACTCTTTTCTCTCATATGTTATATTCCCAGCCTCTCGCTGCTCTGAAGATAAAGTACGACCTTCCTATTTGAGCTCGCTGAAGATGCTCACATGCCACGTTCCTTACCAAAGGCTCGTGCTGGGCTTTGTGTTTAGTGCATTTGCCTTTCAGGTACAACTTGTAATCATTTCTGCATATGGTTTCTCCTTCTTAATTCTGTTTTTATTCACTTCAAAGTCACATGTGAAACAATTTTTCCTTTTTTTTTTCTTACCATCTGTTTTGATCTCAGATGTCCTTGGGTAACTTTGCACTGTTTTGCAGTCATGCTGCTGGGCTGGGAGCCCAGTTCCAGCACCTCCTGCTGGTTTTACTGGTAAGGTGCAGCTAACTTAACAGACTATTTCACACCCTGCTCTGCTGCATGGTTCAGTAGCTTTCTGGCCAGTTTAGATATGATTTCAGTTCAAAATAGAAATTCAGTCAACATTTCCACAGGTTTCTGCCTCTGTAGCAGTTCCTGTGTGGCAAATAATTCTTCTGAGAATTGGGAAAAAGTCCACCGTTTTCATCGGATTGTCGGTAAGACCTCTAAAACTTGATGATAAGAGAAATGTTCCACACCTTGAATCCTCATTTTTGTCTCTCCCAGCTCTTCATCCCAGCAGTGATTATAGTTGCCTGTGTTCCCAGTAACCTGCTGGTCTTCATGAGTATGTGCGTTCTGATGGGATTCAGTGTGGCAACCATATTCCTGCTACCCTGGTGAGTCAGCTCCCAGCCTGAACACAAAGTTTGAGGTCCTTTCCAAGGCCCCCTGTCAGATCTAATCAGTGTCAGAGCTGAATGCGGTGCACATGAATCATTCATAGTCTGTACTCAACCCTGGCCAGTGATGACTATTCCAGAAACGATGTGCTTTGCTGACCAGCCAGAACTCTCCATTAAAACTGACATGTGGTTTTGACATGTGATATGTCAACTTGTTGTGTGTGTGCTGCAGGTCAATGCTTCCAGACGTGGTGGATGACTTTGCTGTGAGACACCCGTCCTGTAAGGACCTAGAGCCCCTGTTTTTTTCCTGCTATGCCTTCTGCAGTAAACTGACAGGAGGGCTGTCTGCTGGACTCTCAACCATGACATTACAGTGAGTCAGACTCCAGTCCACTCACTTCTTATATTTTGTTACGTGGGTACATCACTTGGTCTGTCACATTATGTGCTCTCCTCGTCTGCAGGTTTGTGGGCTATGAAGCAGGTTCTTGTAACCATGGTGACAGAGTGGCGACTGCTCTGATCGTACTGTTCTCGCCAGTTCCCGTCACACTTCTGCTGATAGGGATGGTGTTTTTTCACTTCTACCCAATTAACGAGAGGCAAAGCTTGCAGCTCCGGGAACAAATCCAGTAAGAGGCTCAGACATGTCATCTTTGAAACAGCTACAATGGAGATTTTTATCATTAGAAAAAGCATCAAATTAAGAAGTGAAAACAACAGCATTAAAAGAGTTGCTCACATAGATTGCCTATAAACAGAAGCACTATGCACAAGATACACAGAGAGGAGTGAAACTGAAATCATGGGAGAACCCTACAACAGCAAAGATGGCGGTAGAAATATAAATGACAAAAATCTTTCTAAAATGTAATTTTTGGGCAAAATCACGTTTGACTAGTGATTTGACATTTGATATGTCATATGATACATCTGTCAGGATTAGCCGTGTAGTAGGCAGATTGCAGACCCAGATGCACGGGGTACACAGGGGTTGATCCTAAAGTGAGCCTTTAATGTTGGCTATTCAAAATAACAAAGCACCAACCAGGGAATACGATCAAGATATACAGAAACCATGAGGAACACAGAGCAGGATAACACACAGCACTGAAGGACAATGTAACAAGGGACAAAGGAGACAGACAGGGGGTGAGGAGGAGAGGAAACAGCTGGAAGACACAGCTGAACTAAATCAAAATAACAAGACATGAGGGAATTAAACTAAAACACGACACCAAAGTCAAATGACTATGAAATCATAGCACAAAGTAACTAAACAGAGACAAACTTGACACAATGAGACACAAATGGGCAACTACACAAATAACCGAAGACTAAACAGAATAAACCCTGAAAGGGATAGTGATAGCCAAACGTAGCTGAAACAAGGAACTAAGGCTGAAGAGTTTGGACAATAACAAACTAAGAACCAAATAGAACGTTAAAATAATAAGCAAGCATTCAAAGTTCACAAACTGAAACCTCTGGGTTCAAAACCCAAGATCATGACATTGTTTATGTCGTGATGACCATTAAAATTAAAGTTTATTTAATTAAATTAATTTTAATGCTTCTAAATAACATCCCAAGTGACTGGAGGTGTTTCAAACTGTTTGCAATACTGGAATTTGTTATACAAGATGGACCAAACCACTAAGATATCAACTGCTGGTTTGTGAAGTCCACCACTGTTTAGTTTTTTGTTTTTGGTGTTTTTTAAACCAGATGTGAAGAGTGACTGTTTAAGAAACAAGCAACACCACATCGTACAACTGTGTATGCTTAAGGCACTTCTTCGTTGGCTTTTATATACAGTTCACAGTTGCTCATTTTGATGAACCTTTGAATCTTTAGTTTCAGCTCATTGTTTCACAACATCTTAACTGATTTCATGGCAGAAATTTCAGGAAAAAAAGACACTTTGCACATCTATTTTGTAAGACAGATGCGTAGGAGAAGGACAAACAGATCCAGCATTGCAAACAGACTCCCACACAGTTTAACTTGGAAGGATCCCTTTTTTCTTCATCAGGCAATATTATTTCTGACATATATTTGACAAGTAGAACAATCAACTTAGATACCCAACATAGCTGATAAAATCATAAATGTTTAGCCAGATACACGATCAACCTCATTACATAGATTCATATTTAGATGTAAATAATTTTCAGCCACTTCATGTACAATATAATGAACAAATACATTAAAAAAAAAGTAAAAGTAAAAAATGAAATCCCAGCAAAAAGTTAGAAATGTGAAATAATTTAGCTGCAAAAGAGATATCAAAAAGAAAAGAAAGAAAAATAGACTTATAGCCATTGAGGTTGAGGTAAAACCTTAAATACTGAGTTCATAGTTGTCTGTTATAGCATGTTCACAGCAAGTTCACACTCACAGATTTAAGATCAAGTCAAGTCTTAGTTTTAATAAGTCATAAGTTAAGTTATTTTGCCAAGAGTTTGTTGAGAAGATTTTTAACAGGCTACTCTCTGAGCACGAGATGGTACAGAGGGAGTCGCTGTGCTCAGAATAGCACAAAGACCAGAAACAGGGAAACTGACACGCTAAGCTGCAAACAAATAAAAAAACAAAACAAAAAGTTTGGGATTTATGAAAAACACAAAAAGATAAAATCTCAAAGGATAATTGTAATTTTAAAAAATATAACGCAATAAACTAACTTTGTTGAGTGAAATCACTAAAGAGAGTTATTTTAATATAAAGCATTGAGACTCTGCCCAAATGGATTGGCCAGAAGGATAGGCAAATTCAATATTTAATTCAAGGGATTGTTGAACATGATGGACTGGAGTTGGAGTGTTAATGGCAGCCATCGTTTCTCTATATGTTGCTTAGAGAACTGGAAATAGCTAGAGTGAATTGTTGAAATGTGTGCAAATACAATATGGCATTTGTACAACTCTAACAAGCTCGAAAGACTATGCTTGGTATGACCACCTTTGTCAAGATGGCCTGAACCTTTTTAGGCAAGATTTCTTATTATTTCTTTAAGTAGTCTTTGGTAATAGTAAAGCTAAAGACTTTTGCACAATACTGTAAAAATTATAAAAATACAACTGACCCCAAATATGATCTTTTTAACAGCGTCATCATGCTTGCTATTATTATATGGATGAAGAGTTCAGTAAACTATCAAGACAGATTGTAAAATTTCAGTTATTCACTTCAGCAGCTCAAACCCATATGTCAGCATCTACAATATCAAAGAATGTGTAAGCAAATTTATAAACTCTTTGAATGTAAATAGCATTGTCACAGACTTGGATCAATATGGATTTTGAACATAAAAGAATAAGAGTGGAGGAGGTCTGGTTTTGTTTGTGGATTAAAGCTTAAAACTTGAACTACAAAATAGTGGGAAAAAAAGGTGGCCAACAACATACTAGAATGAATAACGACAGAAATCTGCCATGTGATTGGCTGAGTTGTGTTAACAAACAGTTGAACGGGTGTACGAATTGGCTGGGGAATAGGATTACATTTAGAAAAATGTGAATTGAGATTTTAGTTAAATTGTTGGAGATTATGTGATTAAATTTTAAGAACACATTATGTTCACCCATCTGCAGTATAAGGTGTGTTATTATTATCTTTATTTATCAGATTTGTTTAAATGTTTTTTGTAACGCCAGGGATTACATCGCTCATTAAAATGTAATGCAACTTGTGTTCATTAACTGGTTCCAAAGTAGCCACGGAACACAAAGTAATCTGACCCAAGCATGCCTAACAGCACCTCTAAAGTGTATGGGCATCTTGCTGGAGTCATTATTCCATATTTACTTCCAGTTCTTTTTCCATGAGTATGCCCAGATGTCATTGTTCCAAAAGAGAGCAAAAAAAAAAAGTTTTCCATAAACCTTCAACATAGTGAGCAAAAGTAAATAAAAGGAGATCATTCTCTGCAGCAGAATAGAATCATTTGCTACATAGTTCAACAGATAGCCTTACAAAAGTCCTTGCAGGACTTAAACATACCACTTTTAAAATGAAAGATGAATAGGAATGATAATACATTTATTTTGTATTTTTTATTCTTTATCCAGTTCAGAAGTTACATCATCATCTTCAGAGCGAAGAGAAAACACAGAGCTGCCAACAATCCTGCAGCAGGCCCACGCTGGAGTCACATCAACATCACATTATGACTCAAACACATTAAAATTTGAGAACTTACCACACTGTTACAGTCAGGATAAAATAAATTCAGTCAAGTCTGTTTGTTCAAATGTTTCCAACAGATCTTTTGGAAATGGCAGCAGGCATAAAGCAGATCGGTTAATTGTAAGTCCTCGATGTCATGAACAAAGCCCTCACCAGTGCTCAGGATGGGCCAAACTGGGCATAAATGTTCCTGAGAATCATTGCGAGTCTGCCTCTAACAGGTCGCATGTGAGAGCCAAGGTGTCATGGGTTTGAGGAGTACATCCCACAGCATCTGTTTTAGCCTGATTTAAGCATGCTACAACCTTCATGTCTGTACTTTTTAATTTGATGCTTCAGCAGGGAGTTGGTTCACTTAGCTTAGCATATCGTTGGATCGGCATAATCTAGAAAATGCATAGCTAAGAAACTAATGGAGAGTTACAGAAGGCCCAGCCAATAAATCTTTGCAGAACTAAAGCTTAGTCCCTGCAAACTCTTTGCATACACTGAGTGGAAAAATTGTTTTAACAGGTCATGTCTTTATGTTAGGGTATCAATCTGACCTGTTTTAGCATTATATTTAGCATAGACAAATAACATTAGATTAGATAACGCTTTATTAATCCCTCGGTTGGGTTCCTCCAGGAAATTCTGTTTCCAGTAGCACAGCACCAACAGAAGCTGGAAAAGAATGTAAGCAGCAATAGAAATATACCATATATACACATATACACATATATAAATACAGAGACATATATAAATACAGAGTATATAACAGCGATAAATAGGATAAATAAGAATAGGAATAGGAATACCAGGGAATTGCACATTTCAACTATTGTGAGACAATAGTTAGTCTCCGTTGGCAGCAGATGTTCTTTAGCAGCAGTGTGTCACACAAATCAGGTTATGGCATTAGTGTTATGGTGCCAGCACTCCTAACTAAACTATTTGCTGGTGTGTATGGGTCTACTTTAACCTAAACCACATTTTTTTCTTCCAGTTCTAACCAAGTAGACTTTCTAAAGCAAAGTATGGTCACCTGGAATTTAAGCCTGCAAATCATGCAGCTGCCACCAATTCAGCCTCTAGAGGTGGATTTTAAAACAAGGGAAATTTCTCAGTAGACTTTACTGCTGCTTCAAGACATAAAGCCATCAATGTCAAAAGACACACTGCGCATAATAAGGACAGAGCAGCATTATACGATTCAGTGGGATGAGGTTTTCACTTGTATCAAAGGCTAAGGTCACACAAAGTAACCCAAAAAGCCAGATGATGTAATCCTCTCCGCTCTTTTAATGCTGCCAAGTACTTCCACCTTTGAATTATCTATTTAACACTGCATTAGAGACGGGTGCTGGTTTAACTCAGTGGTGTGATTAGAGCTAAAAATGATTACACATAACTTACGTAAAGGAAAAGTACAGGCAAAGGTCATATATAGGTTTCTTTAATTTTCTACTTTGTGCCACCTCATTTCATCTCCCCTCTGTCCTCCTGCCTGTGACCCAAAAGTCATTCCCAGTGAAGCATCGTGAAAGATTTCTCATCTCCAAAAATAAATATTCAGTAGAGAGTACGAGAATAGAAAAGGGTCAGCAGACGTGCAAGGATGCACAGGTATAACCTTAGAGGAAGTTCTTTCAGCAACTGTGATGTGATGTATATAAGAAGCATGACACTTGGTTAATTGAATTCAAAGTATATATAGTGTTAAGCTGTAATGTATGTGAAATATTCTGCAGGACACTGCTGTGATGAGCAGAGAGAAGGTGAGAGTTAGAGCTTTTTTATGTCTTATACACAGTTTTCAACACTTTATGAAGCGCAATAAAAAAACAAACAAACCCCAGTGCAGTAATAGACAACAGTTCACAATTTAAAACTAAATAAAAACATTTCTACAGGTCATAATATAAATCTGTAAAGTTGTGATAGCATACTCATGTTGTCAGTGTCTGTTCTTTAAGTTGTACCAAGGTCAGCAGATTTCCTGTTCCTGAATTTCATATAAATACATTATGTCCATAATCACTTATTTGTGCCATCATTTATTAAATTTAAATTTTAGGCTGTTGCCAAACAGAGATGTGGTTGATTAAAACATGGTGGGATGAATAATCCAGGTATGGATATTAATAGTAATATTAATTAATAGTATGAATGGAATGGACTGATATTTAGGGAGTGCTTTTGTAGTCTTACTGACCACTCAAAGCACTTTAGACTACAAGGCACATTTGACCATAAATTACGTAGAGATTTATTCTTTACTCTTTAAGCACTTATAATCCTAACTAATACAATTTAATCAAACATGCATATCTTTGAACTGTGGGAGAAGGCTGCAGTAGTCAGAGGAAACCCACACAGGCATAGTGAGAACATGCAAACTCTGCATAGAAATGGCCTGGCCTATGATAACTTTGACATTAGTGTGTGTGTGTGTGTGTGTGTGTGTGTGTGTGTGTGTGTGTGTGTGTGTGTGTGTGTGTGTGTGTGTGTGTGTGTGTGTGTGTGTCAAATTACACTTTTCACAATTCCAGTAGCACTCAGATATTTGTTGACGAGTGTTTGCAGTCAAGTCAGAGTGTTCTGTGCAAACTGTGGCCGACCACAGCAATCTGCTAGTGATCAAAGCAGTTGCGAGGAGGTTTTCATTAACTGTGGAACACACCTTTTTCCCTAGAAACATGACTTTCAGATACTGTTCATCTGTTGTGGATAGTTTCTTAGACCTGCCACTTCTTTTTTTATCCTCCACTTTGAGGACACTGTACATGATGTCCAGATATGCCAAGTTGCTAGTAAACAAAGTCCCTAAATATACAATTTAATGTTGCCTGTTATGTGTAGACAAAAGAATGTTTCATCCCTTGACTTAGGTGTATTTTTTATGTTTATATGATTCATAGGTCAGTGTTAATAGGCTTAACAAAACAAAACAAAACAAACAAACAAAAAATGCTCAGGACTGGATTGAAAATGAGTGACATGGCAGCCAAAAAACCTTTTGAAAGCCTGGAGAACCAGTTCTCTTACTTCCACATAGTAAAAAAAAACAAAAACAATACTGCAAATCCTCAGCCATCACAGATAAAAGTCACATCAGTTCATTTTCCATCCTCATCTGAAATAACAGGATGTTACAGTGCTAATGTCAGCAGGTTCATGTGTTGAACATGTACCAGTGTTGTGTTCACTTTGTTTCGAAACATGGTGCATACGTGCAGGCATGCTGTAGCTCATCCCATCACGATAAAGAAACAACAAAGAAGTCAGGTGGGGTGCGGAACATGGGAAATGAAACAGTCATTCAAGTTTTTAACAATGTTCCAGATTACAAACAGTGTCATGCAGGCTGTAAACACCTATCCCAACTACAGATTTACAGTTTCAATGCTGAACCTAGTTGTTTTTGACTTTGCTGCTCTGTGTATGATAATCGTTCCCAAATTTGTAGGAACACAATAGATATAAAAATAGATGTGAAATAGATGTAAAAGCTGAAAAAAAGGTTCAGAGTTGCAATAAGTGACAGCAGTTACTTAGATAGGTGGATATTAACAAGAGTTTTTGATACCAGTGCCAGTATCAGTTCCCCCTTGTGCCTTTATCATTTCCCTTATTGTAGAAAACGTAGAGGTATGCAAGTTTCAACTGCAATATGTCTGATTAATTTCATCTGAGTTTTGATTAGCTGTTATAAAATACAATGCAGGAAGGGGCCTGAAATGCAAAAATCCACTCTTAAAAGTGATTTGATTTTTTCACTGTGTCATTTCTTGTAATGCATTTCCTCCAAGATCTGATCTCTGCACAAGCCTATACATTTATACCTAAAAGTGTTCAAGTAACATGACTCCTCCAAGATAACCTAATACTACTTTAGATTGATTTTTTAAATAATCCAAATCCCGCATGGTCATGGTCATCTCAAATGAGACCTTTCCTAATTGGGATATCTCCCGATGGGGTAAGACCTTAAAACTTAAATCATACAGAAAAAAAACCCCCAAAACTATATCCATATATATGGATGATAACCCCTATCTGACTTAAATGCTCGTCTTAGTATCACGCAATCGTAAAACGTAAAACGCTTACTTGGGCCTTGTTTCCAAGTAAGATATTCTTATAAAATTGTTATAATATTACTTCATTGGTGGATTTTTCCTCCATCCGTGCCCACTCGCTCATCAGGAGGCCGCCCATGCCTCCAGCTTCCGCTCGCATTGTAGGGTGGTCCAGAAGAAGGATACAGCGGAGCGAAAATGGGAGTAGAAATTCAGACTATAACTCCGGGTGACGGTGAGAATTGTGTGACTTGTTAAACAGCCTAATACTTGTTTTTATCCTGAGAGTGTGCGCTTCATTATTCTGCCACTTTTCTCTCTGTTTTTCCTGTTTTCAGGGCGGACTTTTCCGAAGAAGGGGCAGCGCGTCGTGGTGCACTATGTCGGTGAGTGCGGAGGCTGGAGCTCCGAGATTTGGACGCTGATTTGGATGCTCTTTAACGTTTTGAATGTTTCCTTTAGCCCCTACCTGGGTGAAAGGTGTCTGATTGGGTGAAATGTGAGCCAAGTTAGTTTCATCTAACAGTACCCGAGTGCCCATTGCTTCTTCTGCTGGTTAGCATTGTAGCTAGCTTCTGTTAACAGACTGACTATTTTGACTGTTGGGCTATCATCAGCTATTCTGATGCTCGCATACTTTTATTATACCCCCCGGTCTTTTAAACCGGCCAGAATTGTCTTTATTTGAGGGACCGAAGAGTAGTTAAGTTCGTTGAGCTGAAGCCTCCTAACGTAAACTATCCGGGAACCCGTTATGCTAACGCTAGCATCACGGCTAAGCAGTTAGCTCATGTTGGAGAAGACAGCCGGGTGCAGAAAAGTGGGATTAGTTATCAACAAGCCGAGCTCTGTGTCGAGTTAGATATTCAGACATGTCTAACCAGCCTTCGGACTCTTATTTCATCTCCAGGCACACTGGCAGACGGGAAAGAGTTTGACTCTTCGAGGTCCCGGGGCAAGCCGTTCAAATTTAAGATCGGACACCAGGAGGTGATTCGGGGATGGGAAGAAGGAGTAGCCCAGGTGAGCAAGAGTTCCGCAATGAATACCTTTATGCAGGTATTACTTAAGTAGCTATGTTTTCCTTACAACGGCTAAAAGTAACGATTGTAATCTTTCTCTCTTGGGGGGCATGACATGCTTTTATAGTTACGTTTAACTGCGTTGCTTATATTGGGAGGTATTTAGCCCAATCTCAGCTGTAACATCTGTCAGTAGTGACGAGTATGGAAATAAATTTGTGTTACTCCAGATTTATGGTATTATTTTTGCATAAGTGGGCCTTTTTTTTTTAGCCTCTTTTATTAGAACTGAATGCATCCAAATAGCACGCACAGCTCTTTTAGTGGTCTCAAGTGATGCTGGAGCATCTCTGCTCTCTTTTCTTCATCCTCTATCTGCCTTTCCTGTTGCTTAAAGTGGCACAGAGCCTGTTCCAGCTGTTAACACGCTGTTATGATACTTTGCCACCATTAACCCAGTGTAATTTTGGAATTGTGCAATTATTACTGTTAAAAATGATTTATCTTTAATGATATAATGCTGTGATGTTTGTTCTGTTGTTTCCAGCTTGTGTTTTATTGAACCATGTAAGATTTTGGGGGATTACATGCATGATCAGATGGGTGAACAAAAGACCTATTATGCCCAATTTAGTCTCTATATTTTTATTCATGGGTTCTACTAAAGTAGCTATTATAGGATTAGAAGGGGTGGGTGATATAGCCTTAAAATTATATTACAGTTTTTCACGAAAACTTGCAATAACAAGAACTGCGATGCGGGAAAAATGTTTTATTGATGCTTGCAGGCAGCAGTTTTTATAAGTGAAAGTAAATGAAGGGAATTTTCCACGTTTGTTCTCTAGTAAGTTACTGTCGTTGATGGCACACTTCCTAATTTGAAGTGTGAATGTACTGAAACAAGGTGCCAGCAGCAGCATTATGTCCAGTGACACAGCATAAATCAAATGCAAGCACAAAAGTAGCCTAGGCACTTGTTCTTCCCTAGAAAATTTAAGTAAAAGTATAAAAGAACTGCTCAGTATTTTAGTTTAACAATAACTAAATTAGCTCAGTCTCATAACTGTTCTGAAGCTGCACAGGATTGTCTTTGGTCTTTGTGTCTTTGGTCAAGGTTTTTATCCATCTGCTTAAAGTCCTGGTTTTCCACCATGTAACTGTGTCAGTAATTTCTATCCACTGCTTGTGCTTCCCCTCGTGTGGTGTGAGGCTAGGCAGCGGTGCTTGTTGAAGTGATCTGTGGACATTTGGGTTGCACATCATGAGCTGTTAGTATCTGCTTCTTTGTAGCACTTCTTTGTTGTACTTGGTTGTCTGTTTTTGCCACAAGTGTTAAAACAAATTTGTTGTTTTCACCCGCAGCATGAATAGTTTTCTTGCATATTTTGTAAAACACTGTGTTCTGTTGGAGGTTATTAAAGTTTTTAGGTGCTAAATCGTTATTGGAGGATGACCCACGGCTGTCGTTCCCAGACGTGCCCGTAAACGCATGGTGTTACTATAGCGATGATATAGCTATATGACATTTTTATATCATATAAAAATTATCTCTGTTATTGCAGATTCTCCATTCGAGATAACCCTTATTTATCATATACTGGCCCTTGGTGCAGCCACTCAGTTCATCCTCCATCTGAAACAAGCTGTTTTATGTCCTCTCACTTTAAAGCAGTGATTTTCATAATGTGAGGTGCAATCATCTCAAAACATGAAGTGAAATAGATCTTTGTAATTTAATTAATTAAATAATTAATTTGTATATTTAAACATGCTACTGTGATTAATTTCAATTAGCTTCTGAATAGGGATGTACCAGAAAAAGTTTGAAAACCACACCTTCAAGCTATCCTTCTTCTGATTGGTTGCCCTTCATAAACATACGATTTGAATTGTAGTTGGTTTGAGTTTCTGGGGTCCTGGCCTGAGGTGACTATATTAGGGATATTTTTAGGGATTTTTGATGTCATTTAAAGGCAAGAATAGGGGGGGGGGGTCGGATCTGAAGTCGGAGCTTTTGCCTCACATTGTTTGTTTGTGCGCTGACCTCATAATAAACATTATCCACCACTGTAACTGTACATATCTGACAGAAAATTAGAGGAAACATGATCACTGCACACTACATTAAACTGCTCTCTTATGATTGTGACATGCTAGCTTTCCCTGGCCAAGCTAACGCTGAGCCTTGTTTTCATTTCCTTACTCAAAGAAGGGCCAAACATGGCTTATTTAAAGCTTTGCTAATCTGTGGATTTGCAGGTTACTCCTGTTTGTGCGCCATCTACTCTCAGCGTCTTAAATGTCGCTCCCATAACTGGTGGTTCCTATTGTGTTCTTTGTCTAATTTTGTTTTTCAATGGTGGTTGGAAAACGGCTCGTAAGTACTGCCACCTTCTGGCAGTAGTAAAGCACAACATCCTCCCAGTTGCTGGTAAATCTGAAAGAAAATATATACTCCAGACACACATGGTTACATAATTAAGTTTTGTTTCTTCCTGCGCGCTTGCCCATCCTTACAAACAATGCCTTTGAAAAACGCAGTTCAGCTTGACCACAGACTAACATTGTGAAGACGGGTTTATTGGATTGCCGTTGCATTTAACTGCATTAGTTTAAGCTAAACAGAGCCTGCTCTATTAAGAGGCCTTTAAATAAATCTATTACTTAGTTCGATTGCAGCAGTAGTGTTTCATTTCCATCTTCTCCACAGATGAGTGTGGGTCAGCGGGCAAAGCTTATTTGCTCACCAGACTACGCCTATGGCAGCAAAGGTCACCCAGGGATCATCCCACCAAATGCCACTCTCACCTTTGATGTGGAGCTGATTGGTCTGGAGGCCTGAAACTTGTGCACTCAACTTTAATTCCACTCAGATTTTCAGGGTGAGACGTGTTTAATAATGTGAATAATCAACATGATTAGATTTGTAACACCCGGCGCAATTAGGGAAACATATGTATTAATAATCCTAAACAGTACTATCGCTCCCCACATGCTTACAGTGACTATACAGTTATCTTTTATTGCTTATGTCCAGAGATTAAATAGTATGGATATAACAAGCTTTAGTGTCAGTAATCCACTCTTCCTCTCCTTAATCACAGCTCTGAGCTTTTTTTTTTTTCCTCTTCCCCCTCACTGCAGGTTGACTCCTATCTCGGGAACATGGAGGAAAAAGGTTAACAGATGATTCCTGCTCTTGATTCCTGCATAGGACCTATGTCTGTTGTTACACTATTTCACTCTCCTTTACATTTATATACAAGTCCTGTTTTGTCACTTGCTTTAAAACTTTATCCCTTATATTATACTTTAGATTCCAGACAGTAATAAGTCATAGGCCATCTTATCACATGTATTTTGTCATATACTGCTTTGTATTTTTATGGTCATATTTTTTTTTTTGACTTAAAATTGACTTTATTGCCGCTGTTTGACTGACTAAATGCATCTGCCACCAGGACCATGTTTTAAGTGTCATAAATACTGAATCAGTCTCATTCCTGTGGCTTTGTGGCCTTTACAATAAAATCGTATTGATTGCGGGTAATGAATTGTCTTGATTCAAAATAAGAATAAATTGTTTGACACAATATTTTTATGAATTACTTTTGTTATGTACTCTAAAATACAAAAATGCCCAGAGCATGTCATAATCAGGGGATCAAAAATCAAATGTTTTCCTGAAGAGCGTTAGAGGACCTGGAAGATGGTCTTAGTTTATGAGCCAAAAATACCTGCTTGCTTTAATATCCACAGCTAAAGGAGAAAAATTTTCCTCTAGGAATGGCTTATTCGAATACATTAAAGAGTGATTTTTAAATAAAATGATGTTTATTTCTCCTCAGAGTTATTCTGTGTCACTTCATAGCCCTTTTTTTTGTCATTTTAAGCCACAGTCAAACAGGCCCAGTGACCCTGGCAACCAGGAGTTGTTAGGGAAAAATGTGCATTCTCTGATGCAACCACGTAGGGTATAAAAATGTTAAATTCAGCTGTTCAATGGATGCTGCAGGATTCTTTAATTTGTCAACTGGCTTCTAGGCCTGTTACTGGGGCTTTGCACTGATGCATGAATAAGGCGAGACTCTACAGGTGAACAGGGTATAAAATACCACCGTGTTATTTCCCCCAATTAATCTTAAGTAAGGAATATTGAGTGTAATACTTTTTAAGTCTTAGTTTTATTAAAATTTTCACTTTGTTTTTTTTTTTTTTTTGAGCAAAAATTGGACAAAGCTCAGTTTTGATGGCTGCTTTTTACAGAGCTATATTTGTGTTTGTTTGTTTTTGTAATGGTTTAAAAAAAATAAAATTATTGGTTTTTCTGTATTCCAAACTTTGAGTTAGATTCATTTTCTTTCTAATGTGGCATCAATTTTTTTTGTTTCCATTGTTTTTGTGGTTGTTGGAATATTCTTGTTACATTTTTATTAACAAATTAATCAAAAGATTCTTTACACAGCATATTTTGATATATTTTCTTGTTTCTCCAGACAGAAAAATCGACCTTTTCACCATGTTTTCAGGAATCAGATTGATATATTTATAAATCTTTAGAAACTTCAACAATATAACACAGAATCGAGCTGGGGAATATATTATATATAATATATATTTTTAAAAATTTTAAAGAATGTAAGTGCTACTTAAATGGAGATTTCTAGGCTCAGAATACAGAAGCTACTTTGGGCTGTTCCCTTATTCACAAGGGGTCGCCACAGCAGGTAGCTCCACATGTTTGGTTTGGCAGTTTTTATGCCGGGTGCCCTTTAATGCTGCAACTACAAAGGGATTTGTGTGTCCTCCCAGGACTGAACTGGGGATTTTTTTCACCTGTTAGGTGAATGCATCAGGCTCAGAATATGTGAGAAAAAAAATTCAAAGCAACCTTTAAAGATATACATTGTAAAAATGTTCTTGTAAAACTTTAAGAGGTAAGTTACTATGAAATTTCCCCTAATAATTATTGACATAGAAAACGTTTGGCATTGCACATTTCCTGAAATTATATATTTAAATATGCAGATGAGCTGATGTATTATCTAATATGCATTCATTTGCATAGATAATGCAGGAGAAAAAAGTGTTTCTGCCTGTAACGTCTCGCCTTAATAATTCATGTTATGTCTCACTAACAAAAGAAAATAGAAAACAGAAGCATATTTTATTTCCAAGAACAAAGGAAACACAGTATTTTTGCAATATTTGGCTGTTTCTAATGACTGAAGTGACACTGAGCAAATACAAATACATAAAGGAAATACTGTTGCTTTGGAACAAAAGTCAAACAAAAATGAATAGCGTGAAATTTGAAGACAACATTGTGTGCTGCTCCAACAGACTTTATTATACAGTAAAATTGTCTGCTTCTTCCTCACGCTGAACCTCTGATTAAACTTCTCATAATTCCTCACTGGAAGGATCCCTGAAAGCCAAACCCTTGTTCTTTTTGCATAATAAGGCTGAAATCGGTAACTACATTTACAGCACGTCATAGTTTGTGATTACAATTGAGTCACATCAAAGGGCCACTTGAAATAGATACATTATAATATTAATGCTCAAACACTGATACACTGCATTAGGCTTGACTGCAGTACAGTGAAAGAAGCCACAATTGATGCCAAAAATAATTATGTTAATTCTTTCTAGCAGCTGTGCAGACATCTTTTTTTTTCATGTAAAATCAGAAAATATATACCTGTGTCAAACTGTTATCTCTTTACAAATTCACTAAAGTGCTCTCGCAACTCACGTCATTCATCTGTGTGGATCACAGGTTACTAAATCTCCAACTTTCCCTCTTTATCTCCTTAAGATACAATGTAGATAAATGATCTGAGTGTGCGTTAAAGGATGGAGCAAATCAGACTCTCTCTCTTTCACATACACACACGCACACACACTACGCTAGTTTGCTTTAAGATCCAAAATGTAATAAATGTTGTCCTTATAAAAGTATTTTTCACAATTTAGACCTTTACATTATCTCCATTATGTAAAATAACCTTGTATTAAGCTGCAGATTTCTGCTTCTCTATTCTTGGTCACGGATGCACTTCCTTATTCATGTGTCCCAGCAGGATTGAAATGGAGTCTATACAGTTTTCCTTATGTTGTAGGAATTAAAAAAAAAAAATCATCCATCTGTCTGTTTCACTCTCACTAGAGTCAGTTCACATCTTTGCTTCTCAGAAAGTCCAAAACCTTTTTTCCTTGTTTGTGATACAGACACGAATGCTTTTCCACTCTTTTGCACCCACACCCTGTGTGCTCTGTTTATTAACTGCTTCTGAACACGTCACAAAAAGTGCTGACTCTAACGTACTTTTCTGCTTAGGTGAGGCATCAATGATGCCAAAGGAATTTCATGACTGTGACTCTCACATTCTCTGTGAACAATTTAGAAAAGTGATGATGAAATTAGAGAAGCATTCAGTCACACACTATTTCTCTTATTTTCATAATGTGTACATTGTTGCTCTGAAGGCATCGCATACTGAAGGGGCTTTTTAATGCAAGCAAGAGAGTCCAAACAAACTGTGGGTTACATGCAAACCGCAATAAAGAGAAAACCACTTAAAGTGCAGGCAGTAGCAGTAAATACAGACTATATCAGTAAGGAAAGTATTTGATGTACAACTAATCTTTTGTTCTCTAAGGCAAAGCATGATCACAGACTCTAAAAATCTTATAACTTTTGATATCCAATGCGAGGTTGAGACTGAAATGTTATAAAGTAAAGTCAGTGTTGTGCCTGGAGAGGTTTGGAGTCTTTTCTTAATGCCAAACGTGGCTGAAAGTTTCAGATTGATGTTGTTCCGTTCATGCTGGCGGGTCTGCGGCCCCTGCCTGCACCCTGACGTCGAAGTGAATGGAGAGCCACAGCACAGCAACCTCTCAGCAAGGACCCGATGTGGTACACCGGCATGACCTCCTGTGGTGCTCCTCGGCACAGCCATGCCATGGTTGGAACCACCGGCACTGCCAAAGCCAAGAGATCTACTAGGAAGTACCGGCTCCAGTGGCACCGCTGAGGGGAATGACCTTCTTCACCAGCTCCTCCATTTTCATCCTTATTGTCTTCTTCTATCTCCACTACTGTAGCTTCCTGCTTAACTGGTAGTGGAGCTATAGGGTGGGGCTGGCAGGTCTGAGGCCCCGCTGGTGCCTTCATCACCTCCGCAGGTTTGTCCGGTTCTGATGGCTCTGCATTGTAAATATACTGAGGAGGGGAGAGAGGAGGTAAAGATGATTGAAATCGTTGTGGTTCTGATGGGGTTATGTCTGCTGAGACTAAAGAAATTACACTTGGGCCTTCTGCACTGCTTTCTTCACACAGCCAGGTCATGGTGGGGCTGCAGGCCTGGGAGCGGACCTCTGGTTTCTTCTCTGCTGCAGGAACAGGAATGGGGTTAGACTCAGTAGCAGAGACTGCAGCAGCCGTAACCGGGACTGCAGCAGCTGTAACCGGGACTGCAGCAGCTGTAACCGGGACTGCAGCAGCTGTAACCGGGGCCTCCTCCTGAGGTAAGTGCAGAAACAAGTGATGGTGGGGGAGGTAGGTGTGTCCACTGCACCTGCAGCTGCTACTGAGAGTGTGGCAGGAGTGTGAGATTGGCAACACAGCCCCACCGCTGCACAACCTTTCATAGGTGGAAGAGCGTGGCACAGCTGGGGGGCCTCGGATGTGGCCCTGTGCCGGCAGCTGCTCTGACAGCAGGGCCGCCTCCAGGAGCAGGTGAGTTTGTCCTGCTGTTTGCGATGCTCCACTCGGCTCGGGAGCACTTGAGCCGCGCTCCAGCTGCAGAGCCTCGCTGCTCAGTCTGGAGTGGGCGGCGCTGCGGCTTAAAGTGCTGGCTGGGGAACATCCACAGGAGCGAGACTTCCCACCTGGCCGACCTCCCTGCAACCCTGAGAATGGCTTGTGGTCATGGGAGTCTTGTTGCCGTACACCCAGGTTGGACCTTACTGACTCAACCACCTCCTGGAGATGCTGGATCTCCTTGCGGGCCTCTTTTAGGGCTAACTGGGCCTCGACACGGTGGCATTCCTCTTCTATCCAGTCTTCCTGCATCCTGTACAGCTGTGCCCTTAACTCATCTATTTCACAGTCCCTGATGAGGAAGTAAAGATTTTTGAATAGCAGTTATTTTTGCAGAGTCACTCATACACAGACACAGTGTAGGGAAGTGCAAAAAATGAAATAGTATTCATACAACAACAACTGCAACCACAACAAGGAAAGTAGGCGTATAGAGAAAAAGACTAACCTGTGCTGTAGCCTTTCCACATTTTCCCTCAGTCTGGCTCGCAGGTGTCGTATACACACCTCCTTCTGTTGAAGGGGTGTAAGGTACTGCTCTGGGGTCGGGGGCCTGATCCCATGGTTGTCGCTGCAAGCTGTGTGCTTCACCTGACGTCTGAATCACACGTGAATGAAAAAGGTTGGATTTAATCACATATGATGAGTATAAATTGATAGCTGACTGACAGTGAGTAGTAAAGTATAGTAGCGTTAAACAGAAATCTGGTGATATAAAATAAAACACAAACCAATCCAACACCCTTTCAATAAACCCTTACTCTAGATTAATATCAGCCAGTTTTTGCTGACATTGTGTCAGCACTGGTAATTCAGTTCAACAGTTATTGCAGAAGCCAAGGGGCGCTGAAGTCTCAGCTGGCAAATCCCCTGTAAGAACGTGCCAGTCCGACACAAGACTAACACATTCAGACAGTCAGTTACATCCATGGCTTTGGGCAATTCCGTGTGCAGTCCATTGAACTTGAATGTTTTATGAGAAGATGACTGAGTATAAAAAGATCTGGGGTAATTTTGGTAACATTTTGGTGCCTTATTTTCCGACTGTTAGACTACAAGAGTGTAAGTTGCATGTTACCTGGGGGTACTGGGATAAGTCCGGGCTGTAGGACTGCCCTCTGGTGGCCTAACTCGACCAGGGTAGGTGTGAGTACTGGATGTGTCGCTGTGGGAATATCGCCCGCTGCCGCCACTAGTTCCCACCGAGCGCCTTGTTGGGAGATCAAATTATTACTTAATAATATTATTATTAATAATTACAAAAATCAGATTTCAATCAGCACAACTATAATCATAAGAGGATTTTTATTTCGATGTGCAAAAATTTATAACTGGAGAAAATAAAAATAAAAAAGCAAACATCAGTGGCAACAGATACAAGACAGAGTCGAGACGCACATTCTAGGAAGAGCTGGGGTGGAAGTGGGTCGCAAAGCAGCTTGCAGATACGCAGCAACTGTAAGCAGGCTGAAGCAGCTTAAATAGCATGCCCTATATGAGCCAATTTGATGTGTAGAAAGATAGCTGCTGAGCTGGTAGGTGCTGATTTGCTGGGGTGACAGCTGAGCTTGAACTAATGCTACACTCAATACGTAATATTTTTTGCCATTTGGCTGAGAAAAAAAAAGATAGAAAAATGAGAAGAAACAGTACCTGCGCTGACCTGAGGAGGGCTTTCGACTCGGAGTTAGAGACATCGATGTGCAAAGGAATGTCCAACGTCTCCACGGCTCTCTCTAGAGAGGGACACTAGGAGCCCTCAGAGCTGCGCTGTAATCACCGTTACAGACACAAACATATCACAGGTAAAACCAGCATGAAGAAAACTGAATCCCAAAACCTGACAAGGAGCGTGTTTTGCTTCTAAAACACTGTGTCTTGTGTATGGCAATTATGTGGCTCTAGGCTGGAAGGCAGTGACAAAAGTCTAATGCTAACCCTTGTAAAAGAAATAGTCTAGGCAGCAGCAGATAAAGCCTCCTTTCTTTGCTGACACAAAGGGGACACAGTAAGTCTACAATCAGCGCAGCTGCCTCTCTCTACGTTGTGTCCTCCCTGTCTGCAGAGCTGCAGGCAAACATGATGAAACTTCACATTAACTGCTATAAAAAGCTATAAAACAGAGACAAAGCCTCACTTTTGGTGGCTGGCAGAGTCAACAGTCACTGGGGTTATCAACTGTTCACAAATACTTAAATAGTGGAACAGAGATGGTTCCTGCATGTGTTTGTACTATTGTAATTTCAACTGTGTTAATTTCTATATTTAATTTAATATATTTCATTTCTGTCTTTGGAACTATACAGGCACTCCTGATTGTTTCCCCAACATGAAGGTTTGAATCAGTTTGAACCCCTTCTCAAAACAACCTGACTGCTAACTGAAATACTGGGCTGGCCCACCTTTTGCCCTCAGAACTGACTTATTTCTTGCTTTCCTTCCATCTTTCAGTAAGGTGCTGGAAACACTTCTTGGAGATGCAGCTGCTGGGAAGTGCAGATTTGTTAGCTGGACATTCCTGATGAGAATCTACTGTTCCACCCTAACATCCAAAAGGCGTTCTATTGGACTGAGATCTGATGAATGTGGAGGGCACTTGAGTACAGTGAACTCACTGCCATGTTCAAGAAACCAGTTTGAGATTATTTCACATGGCGTGCTATCCTGCAGCAAGTAGCCATCAGAAAATCAATACACTGTGGTCATAAAGGGATGGATGTAGTCAGCAACAGTAAGTGTTCCAAGAAAATATCACCCACATCATTGCACATACACCAGCATGAACCATTAATAAAAGACAGAATTATTTAAATCCGCTAATATCCGATTTTAGTGAGTTTGTGTGAATACTAGCCTCAGTTACCTCTCCTTGGCTAATAATAATAATAATGATAATAATAATAATAATAAGAAGAAGAACTTTGATGTGTATAGTACTTTCAAGATACCCAAGGACACTTTACAAAAGAGTAGAAAGCGAAAAGGCTGACAGGAGTGGCACTTGCTGTGGTCTTCTGCTGCCCTAGCCTGTCTGCTTCAAGGTTCAACATTTTGTGTTTTCAGAGCTGCTCTTCTGTAAACCTTGATTATAATGAGTGGTTATTTGAGTTACAGTTGCCTTCCTCTCAGCTTGAAGCAGTCTGGCCATTCTCCTCCGATCTGATTCTCCTCTGATCAACAAGAAATTTCCACCCAGAGAACTCCTGCTCACTAAATATTTTCTCTTTTTTCGTCAATTCTCTGTAAACCATAGAGATGATCATGTGGGAAAATCCCAGTAGATCCTCAGTTTTAAAAACCAACAACTTGTGTTTAAAATCACTTAAATTGGCCTTCCCTCCTCATTCTAATGCTCAGTTTAAACTTCAGTAAGTTGTTTTGGCCATGCCTGCATTCCTAAATGCACCGAGATCCTGGCTTGTGGTTTGGTGATGAGATATTTCAGTTCAAGAGTAGATGAACAGGTTACCTAACAAAGTAGCCGGTGAGTGTATATTGGATTGAAAGCAAGTATTGCGTATTGACTTTTTCAGAATTTAGACTTGTTCGGTTTATTATTATCAGATATTTCATAACTGCATCTTCCCTAACTTTGATACTTGTTTTTAAGACATTTAAATGTTTCTTTTTTTCTTCCTATTGTGTATCTATTGGTTATGGTTTTGCAGACTTCTTGTTCATTTTTAAGTCTTCATTTGTCATTGCATGCATGGCATCTTTTGGTACAAATATGACTTCATTTGCAATTTCGACCCAAAATATAATAAAAATGGAAACCATTGCTCTGCTGTTTATTTACTTCTACAGCCAAAAATGTTGCAGTTTGTGCTTGTAGAGTGTTACTAAGCCCATAAATCACAAAATATTGTATGGTACACTTGAGAGCCTTATATCTGCTTTTTATTTAAAGTTTATATTTAGATATTATAATAACTGTGATTGTAAATCAGGCTAAGTATTTACTAATTTAAGCAGTTTGATACATGTTGATAATGAAAAAGAATCTAAATACATATACATTCCCTGAATTTAATTATCCCATAGGTAAAAATATTGTTTTTTCGCAGATAAATCACTTGTATAATCAAGGTGATCTAATGGTAGCTACAGCCCATTTCTGTTCAGCCCAACCAGCAAAAAAATCCAAGATGAGGACAAAATGTTCTCATCTGTCTTCAGAAGTCTCACAGCTCTGCGTAAAGCTTAAGGAAACCTGCTGATCCACGCTCAAAATGTACAGGTAGCTGCAGACACAACAGACCTGTAACTCTGCTGCTAATGAAAAGCGCACCCAGCGAGCCGGAAGCGTCTCATTGTGCCCTATATTTAATTTCTAGGACGACGAGGCAGGAAATCTCACCTCCCTCTCCTCCGTCTGCGCAACAAGTGCTAAGAGCTGGCGAGAAATACGCAATCATCTTACGTAAGTGTGAGTTTCGGTGTTCACTGTGGAGGCGAGCAGCATCAAACAGCCGGTGCATAAAACTGTACTCAAAGCAGCATTTAGGCACTCTGCAGAGGATCCAGGAGGTGGGGGATGCCGGGAATGTTTCCGGATAAATATCACAAGGAGAGATGGGGACGGTGCGCTTTGTCCTTGAGTCATCATTACGGTATTAAATCACATGATTTTCAACGTCTGTCGCCTAAAATAAGACGCTGTTAGATAAGCAGTTAAAGAAGTCTCATCACTTTCGCATGGCCAACTGACTGCAAGCGAGTCCCTAAACAGGACACCCAACACCCCAGCAGGTACTTTCTACCGAAGACAACGCTTCTAATCGAAACCGCTGACAAGCACATTTCGCCCCAGCTGTGTCCTACATACGATCATGTTGAATAACCGTATGATACGGTTACTAAACAAGGGTATATCACCATGTCTCTGAAGCTCAAAACAAACGTTCCCTGCAGACACAAAAAACAAACAACCTGCATGTGAAGCGGTACCATTTGGGCAGGTGGAAGCTGTGCATCGCGGAAAAGCCTCGGTTTCTGCCTGACTTAACGGTCCCCGGTGGCAGCAAGAAGAAAAGATGCTGGTGGTGCTGATGAGGGTCCATCCTGCAGCCATGAAGCCCGCAGATTAATGAGGCGACTGCGTCTGCTGCATCGCTGCTTCTTAAAGTGACAGCAGGGAATCATAAAGCCTCATCCGGCAGGATTTACCTGCTTGTCTCTGTTTTCTGACAGGTGAATCCTTTATTCTAATAAAGACAGGCAGGCTGCTGAGCACCCTGTTCAACAACCCAGGTGACGGATGGACTTGCAGAAAGAAAATCATGCTCCAATTTACAGATAAAGCAAAGTTTGTTTGCATAGAACAGAAATAAATACAAGTCTGTGCTTCGATATATGCATTTACTTTAATGCAATCCACAATGCATCAGCCAATACAAGACAAAGCACGAATAGAGAAACTTCAAACTCTAAAATTTTCACTACTTAAATAATTAACTTTAACAACAAACGGACAAAGGTACTACCTTTAAAGGTCTTTATCAACAGTCAGCTCTCACTGTCCTATAAAGTTTAGATAATTTTAGTGTCCCTACCTGAGTGGATGACACAGAAACCTTCGGAAAAGCATTCACAAATAAACATAGCTTTGTGAGTCAATCATTACCGTTTTAGTAACCAGTACACAAAGAATCTGTTTCACAAAATACTCCTCAGTGCTGTTAAAAAAGAGATTGAATTTAAGGTGAAGGGGCAGAAATTTTTTAAAAATGTGAAACAGATTGCTGACAATGCAATCTCAATCTCAGTAACATAAAGTCATATTTCCACCTGCTAAAGAGTCACGTTAAATACCTTGTTAAAGAAAGTTTTGAAGAATGAAGAACAGCAACATTTCAGATAAAACAACAAAGAGCTATGCGACATTTTTTTTGTGTAACTGGTCACAGAAATAACTTCTGAGATCTTGTGTCTGGAATAAATATACACGACAGAAAAAGCAGAAAGCAGACTAAAACATATAGAGAATTGAATATGTAAAATCAGAGACCTGATAAAACAGTCTGGCAAAGCATTTTAGGAAACGTGTTCCTTCACTGAAACCCAGAACAAGCAAACATATAAACAGAGTAATATGTGTTCATTTCATGCAGTTTATACTATTTATTCCAGAAGCTTATTTCAGTAACTTTAATATAATCTTATCAGAGTTAAACAGACACACGGTGATTCTGCGTCATTTACAAACCCAAGCTGGCATGTTAGAAGACTGACTTCTGCTTTTTACTAATTGTAGAATTTGGGTCCAGGTGTGGCAGAGATGTCCTCATAGGGAGCGGTCTGACACAGGCGGAGGACTTCTTGTTTTTTCAGGACGAGGAAACAGAAGAAGGTGGTTGCAGCTTGCCAGCGATTGCTTCCTTCACAAATTCCCTGCAGGCTGAACGTGGGGTCTTTGCTGTCATGCTGGCTCTGCTGCAAACACAAACACACCCAGACAAGAGTTTAATTTCCTGTACATCATCCCTAATCCTCTCCCATCCCTCTCATTGTTAAATTCCTGTCCACGCTGACTACAGTTTCTGATATTCAGGGTTAAGTAGGGCACGGTGCAGAAAAACACAGGGTGTCCACATTTAAAATAAACTTCAATATATTATTAAGTAAAATTTGATTGTCAACTAATTTTGTTACTAAATGGCTGCGATCAGATGTGCTAACCAACAGACCAGCAGGTCTTTTCTTTTTGGTAAGTATAAACAAAACTTAATCCCTTTACATTTATGTATATGTTAATTCTCTCTTTTTTATGCATGGTGAAGTTGCATTTCTGGATAGTAACAATTCAAATGAGTTTCAGAAAGAGAAACAGAGGCGACCCCGGTATGCTAAGCTTTTTCTGGACTTTGCTACTCTCCTTTAGGTCAAGAACATTTGTTCAGTTTTATTCTAATTAGTAAAAGGATACCATTAAACAATTCTTGAATACATCATCTCCCTAAGGCCAACAATGATGTCCAGAAGGTGGTGAGGTTATGTCACTGACATTGGGACAACTTTCATCTTGGAACCAGTATTCAAAAAAACAAACCCCCCAAAAAACAAACCCTTTCCTAAACCTGGACACTGGTTAGTGATTTCCTGGCGACCAAAGGTTGCTAGGGAAAAATGTGTTTTCTTCACATAGTTTCAAGTGGTTGTGGGAGGCTGCTCACACTCGCTAGATAAAATTGATCGCAAAGAGGACGCCACACTCAAAACCTCCACGTGACTGATTTTGAACAATCAGATGTGCCCTATTTAAACCCTCAGTAGCAGGATCGCAGATGTCAAGCCAAGACTGTTAGCTGTCATTTACTCAACACTGAAATGTTTGCAGAGTAATCAGGATGTTGTTATCATATCTATACCATAACAGTCAGGTCAGAATTTTGTCTCGATCATGTGTTTTTCAGGAACCAAGTACTAATGTTAAGATGGCTTATGTAACATCCAAACTGAAATTAAGTAGACCCCATAGGACAAACAACACTCCTGTGTCCTGAACATGTATTCTTCCCATCTATTTTAATTCCAGTTACATCCAAGATGGAGTAGCTGGTGCGACTTTAATTCTAATGTCCAACCATTTATTTTTAGAGTCTTACTTTTAGAGCGTTCAGAAGCTTCTGTGCTCGCCTGGTTATCCTCCTCTCCTCAAAGTCCTGGCTATTCAGCATAGACTGGAGGTAAGAAAGGCACCATATTTCAGTCAGTGATGCTGGGTACATTGCCAAGGCAGGGTGGGAAATGAACACCCGCCATCTGTCAAGTGCTAATAGATTGGAGCTCGTCTACTGTATTAGCTATTTTCACACACAATCATCCATTATTAGTTCACTTTCATTCCACAGTTAAGGTCGGTGAGAAGCAGAGGTTGGCAGAGGACAGTTTCCTGCCCTGCTTCTATTTGTAACTGTTTGTGTCCTAAGCACCTGAGTGTGGAGGGAAGTTGACTGCGTGCTGTGCTCCAAGTAAGGCGGGTGGACAAACATGGAGTCTTCAGATGGCAGTGATGGATGAGTAAGCTCTGACCTGTTTTCATCCTGGTAGAAAGAGCACAGATTATGAGCTA
The DNA here is from genome assembly GCF_036321145.2 of Pelmatolapia mariae. NCBI lineage: Eukaryota > Metazoa > Chordata > Actinopteri > Cichliformes > Cichlidae > Pelmatolapia > Pelmatolapia mariae. The sequence goes on along the minus strand of NC_086244.1, from coordinate 17,373,308 downwards.
TGGACAATGAAAAACAGTGAAAGCAGGAGAACTATAATATTTATTTCTTTTTTACATAACATGTTAATACTTACTTGTGTGAGCTGTGAGTAGTTCTCACGCTGGCTGTCGTTGACGTGATCGTGTTCAGTCAGCTCAGTGTTGTGTGTTTTTTCAGGATCAGCTGATAAATCCATGACACTGACTTCTGTAGTGAGGGCACTTCGTTCCCTCTGAGCTAAGGAGCAGGACAAAGCACATACATTAAAAACAATATAGCACCAAATCACAACAACTGTCACCTCAAGGTGCTTTATACTGTAAGGTAAAGACCCTACAATAATACAGAAACAACAACAACAACAACAACAAAAAATCTATGAGCAAGCACTTGGAAGCAGTGGGAAGGAAAAACTCAATTTCAACAGGAAGAAGCCTCTGGCAGAAACAAGCTCAGGAGAAAGATCATTTCATTATAATCTTTCCTACTTTCTCCACCTTTCTTTTGTCTTTTTTCCCCCTCCTGCCTCTCAGCTTTAACTTTGTTATATTACACATGTACTGTAATAACAGAAATAACACCTTAGAAATGAATAAACAAACAAAATACCTTTATGCTCTTCGTGGCGCATCTCCTCAACATCCTCACGTATACCACGGCGTTTCACTTGGAAAAAACTCCTAGCAAAAAGCTGGAAATGTAAAATGTGATATAACATTAATAGCAGGGATTCACCTTTCCCTATTTTTGTGTCTATGCGCCAAAATGTAAAGTTTAATCAAAATCACCTCATAAAATCAAAAAGCCTTTACTTGATTTAAACTGGCTTATCTATTATCTTCCCATGCACCTCCAGAACGCCTTGAGCACGGCTGCTATTTTAAGATCACTCGGTGGATGTCTCATTGTGTCCTCTTGCACTATATACATCAGCAATGAATGCTGGATCTCCTGCAGCGTGTCAAAATGAGAATCCTTTAACCGATTCTACATTTTGAGCAAGTGAAGGAACTCACAGGGAAGCAACTTTGGCAAGTGACGAGTTATGATTGTTTCAGTGTGGCCAGAAGTCTCTTGCGTTTGGATCAAACCGTGCATTTGCAGTAATCATTACAGTGTTTCCACTGTATGCCCTCCCTCAGATAATTCAGCAATTTTCAGATGAAGACAATCACCAGAAAACCCAACACAAGCTAAAACAACAAGCATGTTGCCGGTCCCACTCGTGATGCTTTTGGTCTTTCGGACTTTACCTGAAAAATAGTTTTAGCAATCGAATTCACTATCATTACCAAAAGGTCTATTAGTTTAAAAGACAAATGAATGATTCCTCTGTAAATAGGTTTAAAGCTTGTCATGAAATTGCAGAGCACTCAGCTTAAATATCAGCGCTGGAAGGTGTCCGGACGTGGACCAGAAAAGGTTTTTGAAGGAGAAAATCATTAATGTGACAACTCCCAGAAAAAACAGACAATAGTGGTGATATTATTGTGGGATTAATATTGTTGAGAATGTAGCAGGGTTTCACCTCGTTTATCTGGAGCGATAAAACAGTGGAACACGGCTGTGCAAAGAGTTTATCTGCACCTCCGCTCTCTTTCCACTGCATTAGCTGCACAGTGGGCGGGGCCATGTCCAAAGGAGTGACCAGATCTGAAAAGTCAGAAAGCTGTTTTCTGATGCATTCGTTGCTCAGCTCTTTAGTCTGATCCACCACCAACTTGCGTTTCCTCTTCCCCTTCTTCCTCTCGGAGTTTGCTGAAGAAAAACAGTTAATCACACAAGAGTTTATGTGAGAAAAAGAGTGGCATTTCAGCTGTTCTGATGTGAGTGGCTTTTGACTGGCATGCTTGGTGCTTACGAGTGATGGGCACAGGTTCGAGAGCAAAGGCCTCCTCATTAGCGAGCAGGGTGGTCTGATTCGCCATCGGGGTCTCTACTTCCATGGAATCTGTTCTGTTAGCATCTGCCAAACATATGGGCTCTGTTCAGAGCAAACACAGCTCTTTACTCTCTTAATGAACAACACAATTCCCTGGCGCTGCTGTACAATCAAGCGCATATCACTTGCAGCTGTTTAAATTAAATTGAAAATGTGATTTAAATAGCTAATGTAAAATACAGTCACGATGAAATATCACCTTGCTGATCATATAAAGGTGAGCTCGGTAGGTTTTCATTTTGTGGATTCTCCTGGATGAATTCTGCGATCTCAGCATTATCACTGGATTGCGTCAGAAAATCTACAAAGTCAGTGGAGGAAAAAATAAAATAAAAGCATAATTCAATTTTAATTCTGATAAGCGAAAAAGCAAAACAAGAGACCATCTGCAACCATACTAGCAGTAAAGGTTTTCAGACTTAGTATTTGTAGAGAGGTGGGATTTTACAGGACTGATAATGGGTACAACAAGAACATTGTGCTCTTGGTGGGGTTGCATTCATTTGTTATTAAAAACTAAAAAGCAGATAGGAGCCATGCTGTGTCTCAAAGGCTATTTATTCTTTGTGTTACAGTTCAGATGTTGGATCCCTGAGAGAATGCATGAACATGAGTCCTGTCAAGGACCTGAAGGCCCAGACAGTCTCCTCTCACAAACACCAAAGCTAATGGCAGATGTGAGCAATCCAGGTCAAACATTTCAGTTTATAACCAGGACAAGGATTGCAAACAACACTGGAAAAAGGATAGGCAAGTCAAGGAGAGCTTTGATTGAGTTTATAGCATATCCTGTGACATTTTACTGGATCACCTACTGCAAGAATGGTTTATACTCCTTTTTTGATCTGTATGCATTTGGTGACAAAACACCAATTTTTAATGGCCTGCTGAATACTGGTATATTTGAATGAATATTTTCTGGCATCACAACTTTACAGTAAAGGTAACACTAAAGCCAGTCAGTATCCCAGACGAGACCCTGCCCCAAGTGGAGGAGTTGAAGTATCTCGGGGTCTTGTTCACGAGTGATGGGAGAAGGGAGCGGGAGATTGACAGACGGACTGGTGCAGCGGCTGCAGTGATGCGGATGCTGTACTGGTCTGTTGTGGTGAAGAGAGAGCTGAGCGTAAAAGCGAAGCTCTCAATTTACCGGTCGATCTACGACCCTACCCTCACCTATGGTCACGAGTTGTGGGTAGTGACCGAAAGAACGAGATCGCGAATACAATCGGCGGAAATGGGCTTCCTCCGAAGGGTGGCCGGCCTCTCCCTTAGAGATAGGGTGAGAAGTTCAGCCATCCGGGAGGGGCTCAGAGTAGAGCCGCTGCTCCTCCACATCGAAAGGAGCCAGTTGAGGTGGTTCAGGCATCTGACAAGGATGCCCCCTGGGCGAGGTTTTCCGGGCATGTCCCACCGGGAGGAGGCCCCGGGGCAGACCCAGGACACGCTGGAGAGATTATATCTCTCGGCTGGCCTGGGAACGCCTTGGTGTTCCCCCGGATAAGCTGGAGGAGGTGGCTGGGGAGAGGGAGGTCTGGGCTTCTCTGCTTGGGCTGCTGCCCCCGCGACCTGGCCCCAGATAAGCAGAAGAAGATGGATGGATGGACTACCGAGTAAGTCAAATCCTTGGTCCTCATCCCCGAATGCATCTCCATGTTGAGCCAAGCTCTGAAAGCTCACATCCATCAATGCATTATGATAACTTTGGCGCTCATCTCCTACAATCAACGACAAGTAAGGGAAGAAATTAATAATATTCTATGACAGAATGAAATCAGGCTCAACATAAACAAAGACAATAACAACTCAACTTAAGCAAGAAAACAACTCAGCTCTTACCAATGTCTGCAAAGTTTAGAAAGTTATTTCCAAAATCCTCTTTCAGAGTTATTTCCTCTGATCGACACTGGTTCAGTGAAAAGTGGTCCACAACATCTATGTCACTGGTGTGTGGACACAAACAGAATACTTATTCATCAGGTTTAAATAAATAACAAGTAATTAAATTATGTATGATTGCAGGGCAGCCTTACTTTAGGAAGTCAACACAGAATTATAACTTAGAAAATAGGTAAGTCCACAATCAGCCTTATATTTCATATGAGCAATTCTTCTACTCATATCCTTTTATATTGACAAGCGTGTCATAAAAATCAATTCTATAAATGACAGTTTAGACGTGTTGGAGAAGTGAGGAAAACAGTGCCTGGGGTCTGGAAGCTGGGGATCAAAGGTAGTGAAATCTTCGACCAAGGTAATCGCTTTTATTGTGGCCTCAAGCCCCTCCACCGGCAGATCTGTCTGACCTGGTGTATTATGAGAGAAAGAGCATGCAGGTAAATTAAGTTTTCACACCTTAGGTTTGATGAAAGACTGTTTGCTGTGATCGTGTACATGAGAAAACCACAGATCAGCTCAAGTTCTTGGGGTTGAAAACGTTCCTTCTTAAAATAAGTTGGTTAAGCAATTATGTCATAAATGGGATACCGTCTGTTACCACTTTAGATACATATAAGTGAAACTAATGCATTCTAACACATAGAGCATGTTTTCATAAATACTCCCTTCATGAATATTGCAATGTGCCATTTTTGTTGAAGCTTTTTGCTGCATTACAAATAAATGGCTAATATAAAATAAATGATTACATGGTTGGTTCAAAAACAAACAAAACAAACAAACACACAGTCTTATGTACCATACACTGTAACTTTAATAAACCCAGGATTAATTGTAGGATTGTTAGACTGGATTAATCGTATTAAAATCTGAATGGAAAATCTTTTACATGGCAGTTAATCAATTTCTGAAAACCATCCTTTCCTTATTATCAGCCGATAAGACCATTTCCCACACCCATAAACATAAACTACTCTACACTCTTTTTATATTGCCAACACTTTACTCACTTTTAGTCACTTACAGTTATTTATTTACCTTTCAGTCACTTTAATTTTAAAACTGTGTAATTTTAAAACTGTGTATATACTGTATATTCTGTGTATTTATTGTCTCACTCTTATTGCCTGTTATGCCCTGTCCTCATCTTCAACATCATGCTGCTCTGTTGTATCTTTATTGCCCCTTGGGGATAAATAAAGTCTTTCTGATTCTGATCAGATTGTGAAATAAGCTGTGGTTCCGCTAAAATTCAGGTTTTAGCTTTATTTATTTACGAGGAACTGTCACATAAACTGTACAACAATAGCTGCTCTGATTAAAAATATTTTACAATGTTATTCTGAAAGAATTTAAATTATTTAACGCACACACAGACACACACACACACACACACACAAAAACTTCAACAAGGCGGGGTTACCTGGCCTAAAAGCTGTTTTAATCTTAATCAGGGCATCGCTGCAGTCTGCAAGGAGATACTTTGCTTTTCTGGAGTAGATTCGAACCACACCAAGGAGCAGATGACCAGATGTCCGCAAACCAATTCTCACCTACAAAGAACACACACAAACTCACGTCTCAGACTCACTCTTTTAATATAGTTAATATAAAAGATTAATTAAAACTAGCCGTTAAAAAGCATTTTAGTTATTTCAGGGATAAAATCATGATTATTTAACTCAAAGACCAAAAAAGTGCGTTTATTTAAACTTTAAAAAGTAGACACCTGACACTCATCTCCACCCTGCCTGCGCTCTGTATAAACCCAGAAAAGGGAAAGAAATAGTCTTTATCACTGTGGTTAAATTTGTTAAGAAAACTATCTGTTTAATAAGACTGGGATGTCTGATTGTGCTGTGTGTCCGCTGCCTTCACTGTAAAGTTTCACATTTATATTGTGCTATCTATTCTGAAAGTTTATGGAAAAAATACCTCCTATACTCTAATAATTAAAAAAAAAACAAAAACAAACAAACCCCAAACTAAAAATAACATAAAAACTGAAATGAACCAAGCAAATCCACTTTAGGAACTGACTGAAACTAAACGGAAATGAAAACAGATAAAATAGAATGGTCCTTTATTTTCATTGCTCAAATACAACGAAAAATGATAAAGCTAATGTCAACATAAAACTATAATAACTGGCTTAAGTTATCCCATAATATGTGGTTATGGATATGCGCTTTGAAAACGTTTACCTTTGGTGAAATTATTTCTCTGATAGTTGTTTCCAGGTTGCATTCAAAAACATGGGCCTTTGTTAGCTTCTTTTCCCAGTGGGCTGCTAGCCAGATTTTGGCTAGTGATCCGCGCTTAGAAGTGAAGAGTTGTGTGTAGAACATCATGTTGGTAAGTTAGCTGTCACCTGTGAGGGAAATATCAATGTTTGTTTAATTATGTTTCATGTCTCGGCTGAATTTTCTCATGCCGATTTAGCTAAGTTTAGAAAATAGGTGTTTCCTTGACCGCTAACTAAGCCTGACTTCTACTGTCAATGTCCTCTAACGAAGTTAGCTAAGCTGTAAGCCTATCAGAATTTTTTCACGTGAGTTTAACTTTTACTGTTATCAGTGAAGGTAAAAGCATAAAGGGGTTATAATAATTAATTTTACACAAGCACAGTAAAGGCCTGACACAAACACAGCCGCCTACCTTAACTCTGAAAGTGCCGCCTTTTGACATTGAACAGCATAACACCGCCAGGGGTTATTCTGGCGCCATTTACTTCAATTAAAAAACAAACAAACAAACAACAACAGCCAGTTGATATAAATGGCCAAAAATATTTTTTTTTTGTTAAAACTACTAACATTATAAAAGTACCTGTGGTATTAAAAAAAAATCAAGAAATCACACATTTCACTATTCAAGCTTAAGTTGAAAAGAAATTCACATATTTAAATAATTTTTAATCAATTATTCATAAGAAAACTTATTAGAACAGCAAAAGAGTTCTTTCCATTAGTTATGTTCATTGTCATTAAAGTTAGTCTTCCTCTAACAATACTGGTCTCTAGCTGTCTAAGTAGTGCTCAAGGACTTTTGCAAAGTGCAATAGCATCCATCTATCGAGAAAATATGGCCTATTTTCTTTTTCCTTTTTCGCCCATCTCACCCTAACCTAACATCCTTCTCTCTCAGGTAAACTAATCTACCTTAACTACCTCTACTCCTTGCAGCTTCACTCTGACACATCTCTCCCCGTCATTTGCACACATTATTTGCACACAGTATTTTGTCTTATGTCTACTGACATTAATTCTTCTTCCCTCCAGGCTGTCTTCCGGTTGCTCCCTACTCTCACCACAGATCACATTGTCATCTGCAAATGTCATACTCCATGGAGATCCCATATGTTAAGTACCTAAAGTACTGTAATGCCCCAATCACCACTACAATAAAGTTACCAGGACATACATATATGCAAGTACTCCATAAAACTGCCCACCCAATTCTCAACTTTTCCACCAGTCCCAGTTGAGAGTACTATTTAATATACAATATAATGTTTGATAATGTATGATAACAGCATGGAAACAACTCTTAATTTGTTATATGTAAGTACTTTCCTCAAGGAGAGCTTTAATCTATATAGAATAGAATAGAATAGAATAGAATAGTCCTTTATTGTCACTGTACATGTACAACAAAATTGTGGGTACTGCACACCAACTGTGCCAGAATAAAATATAAATAGTAGACAACAGGAATAAATAGAAAACAGGAATCAATCAAGAGGGATATATATACAAAACAAGGGAAATATATACATAAATAATAGAAAGCCACACACTGAAGAACAAAATAGTCACAGAGTGCTTGGAGGTAGTGCAAAGAAAAGACTTGGTCTGAATAGAGTCCGTGTGTGAGTGGCCTGAGTGATAAGGTTACTCAAACATTGGCTCAGATTGGTGAGGTGCGTGTGCGTGGGGGGATAGTGTTTATTGACAGTCCGAATGGCCCAGGGGAAGAAGCTGTTTGTGAGTCTGGAGGTGTGGGACCAGATTGACCTGAGGTGCCAACCAGAGGGCAGCAGGTCAAACAGGTGGTGGGCAGGGGTGCAAGGGGTCACCTGTGATGGCCCTGGTTTTACTTAGACTTTGGGTAATGCTATGTTATACTGCTTCCAACTTCTACACTAAAATCTAAACTATTCTATTTTATGCTTAATTTATTTGCTAATGATTGAGGGGGCACAGTTTATGGATGCAGTTAAGATAAGCTACTTCATATTTTGTGCATATCTGAGCAACATCTGCTTAAGATGAAGACCTTATACATTTACATCTGAAGAAAGAGATATTAATGGGAGAAAATCACAAGTAAAAAAAAATGCAATTGTATTGATACAATAAAAGATATAATTGGCCTACTGTTTTTACACATTTGACAGCACGACTCCTTTTTGGTTTTAGGTTGTCCATTTGTGCAAGAGAAGCACTAAATAACTGTTTTATGTTTCTGTTAAACTGATGTTTCTTAAAACTAAAGCACACTCAGTCTCATGTAACAATTCACAAGAAGGAACATTTGGTCTTTTCTTTTTCTTTTCTTTTCTTTTTTTTTCTTTTTTTTTTTTTTTTTACAAATTAGCTAATGTTTTATGTTTTGAAAAAAACCAGCTCACAAGCAATGCTTTTCAGAGGCTTCATGCCCCAGTGGGCTTCAGTTCAGTGAGTCAAACTGGTTTGACCTCAGACTCTTAACTTATTCGTGTGAAAAAAGGAAAGTCATTTAAAAACCTATGTGATTATATAATTTCTCTCACTGACAGATGTTGTATTGAAAGAAAAGGTAACAAATTACAGCGATTACTGCTGTAAAGTCTGACAAGTTTCATTTCACACATGATCAGGTGTGGATTCTTAAAGCAGTCCATCATAAATGCTTCTCATGTGGTAATCTGATGTTTGGTGTTTCTACTTCTTCTACTTGTGTTTAAATCCTCAAAATGATTTAATATATTTTTGGTCCTAATGACCAGTGGACATGTGAAGGAAAAGCACGAGGGTACAGCACGAGACTGTCATACTGTATCTTATTTAGGAGTGCACAGACACACACAGGTGTTTTTAATTATCTGGGCTGCATCCCAAACTGAATATTTTTTCCCTTTAATGCATACCACAGCTGCTCTTACAAAATACGTATTGGTGCATGCAGAATGCGTACAAGTGGGATATACTCCATCATAACAGCACTTTGTACTTTGACAGTCATGCATTATGTGTAGCTGACACAGACAAAAAACCCCTCAAAAACATGCTGGCTTGCATTCTGCAAAAAGCGCCAGTATGCAGAAGCACATCTTAAGATGTAAACCTAAATACCAGTTTTACATCTTAACTGGAACGTACTGACTCTTTTGTCACAGTAACATTGTGCCTCAGTTTTTAGTGCTCACAGTGATCACCTGTTTCAGTTGGAGCTCATCCCCAGGCAATGGATAGTGTCTGCAGACATCCAGTGTCTCCTTGGGATGTGTTAATGCAGTAATAAGTTTAAAAGTAATTTTATCCACCACTTATTTACAGCTGCAGGATACATAAAGATGAATTTTATGGTATTATGGGTATTGGAATAAAGGTTATGCAGCTTAATGTTATTCCAATATATAGGAGGTTGAAGGAGGTGTTAGTCTTTATTTGCCACTTTGTCCTTAAGGTTTCCTGTTCCCTTGTTCTGTTTGACAAATTCAAGCATGAACTGCCTGTTTCAGATGTCCATCAGCATCAGCATTGACCTGATATGTTTATCTCCGACCGGGCGTTGGTCAGAGATAAAGATATAACACAGATAACACAAATATCTAGTCAGCCAATCACATGGCAGTAAATCACTGCATTTAGGCATGTAAGCATAGTGAAGACAGCCTGCTAAAGTTCAGAGTGAGCATCAGAATGAGGAAGAAAGATACTAGACTGTTGGAGCCAGATGGGGGGCTGAGCATTTTAAAAATTGCTGATCTATTGGCATTTTCCGCACAACCACTTTGAAGTCAAACAACTGCTCATTACAAGCAATGTATACTAAAGAGCTTCTCTGAACCCACAGCATGTCAAACTTTGAAACAGATGGGATTGGCTGCAGATGACCACACTGGGTGCCCCTCCTGTCAACTAAAAACAGGAAACGAAGATTACACTTTGCAAAAGTTGACCAAATTTGGACAACAGAAGACTGGAAAAGTGTGGCCATGTATGATGAGTCTCAGTTTCACTACAAAATGGACAGAATTTGATGTAAACAACATGAAAGCTTGAAAGACGTGATTCAAACTGGTGGTGGTAGTTTAATGGTGTACCAGCTGAGCATCATTTAAATGTCACAGCCTTCCTGAGTGTTGTTGCTGACCATGTCCATCACTTTATGAACAGTGTACAGATCATCTGATGGCTGCTTCCAGCAGGATAACATGCCAGTTTCAATCCACTTTTGGGATGTGGTGGAAGGGGAGATTAGCATCATGGACGTGCAGCTGACAAACCTGCAGCAACTGATGCTATCATCTCAATATGGACCAGAATCGGTGAGGAATCTTCCCAGCATTTCTATACCATGAAGAATTAGGGCAGGTTTGAAATAAGGCAAAATAAGGTCCAACCAGGTACTATCAATGTGCATCTAATGAAGTGGCCAGTAAGTGTTTATATTTCATTAATCAACAGACAGCACAGTTGTTCCTCTGCTCTTTGTGGTTTTTCTGTTCTTCCTTGTTTTTTTTCCCCTTTGATATGTGAAAATGTATTATTTCCTCCCAAAATGTATAATAATATTCATACACCTTTCTACAATATCTGTTTATATATAACTAAATGAAGGCTTATTGTCTTTCCACTGTCTTTCTGTTTGTATGCACTAGAGGGCACCAGCATGCTGGGAAAAACCAAGCAGAGCCATGGTGTCAAAGTTTGGGTTAGAATGTAACTTTCACCCTCAGTTGAAGATGAAATATAGTGAAACCTTACAAGAAGTGCACAGTAATTACTCACAGTCTATTGCAGACCTTAGTTGTAATGTTAAATCTTGCTGAGATGTAGTGTTGCACCTAACACTTACTTTCATGTCTGTTTTTTCTGCTGAATAATCATTTTTTGGTCATTTGTTTTCTTTATATTTCTTTTCATTATTCTAATAATAACATACTGTGTTTAATAAACGTATTTTATGTCAGCTTTTTAACATCACGTCCTGGATCTTAAACACTAATTTACTTAGAGAGTTACCGTAAATACTTTGTATGTGTATTATAGAGTGTTAAATTTTGACCCCATTTTCCAGGATTTTAACTGATTTAAAATTCCACTTAAAAATTTAAAAAATAAATAAATAAAATAAAATGGACCTTTTCTGCTCATTTCCAGCACCAAATCTTTAGTCACTGCGCATGTGTTACAGTTCAAAATAATGAGTATTTATCTAAGTTCATCCTTGGTTTGCATGAAGCAATTTTAGCTCACTCCCTTCTCCTCCAAATTAAATTATCATCTGATTGGATGCTGCTCATAAAGAGGAAGTGTGAATAACAGCTGGGTGGAACCGCTGCAGTCATAGTCAGAGATATGTTCCTGGATGACCATGTTATGGATATCTGCTCTCCCTAACATCATATAGAGCCAAGAAAGAAAATAAGCTCCATATTAAGCAATTCATTGATTCAACAGAAATCTTAGCTGATAGACTGATTAATCAACTAATTGATTGAAAAATTAGTTCAGTGTTAGTAAAATATGTGATTCAGTGCACTATAATAACCAGATACATTTTAATTTACACAGGAGGTCACAGCCTGACATCAGGGTGATTCTGCCAGGTATGACTGTGGTCTTCCTCGACCAGAGGTAAGGTGAAAAAGCCTAAACCCATAGAGGAGTTTTTAATCTCTCTCCTCTGTCTCTCATAGACCTGCCTTTCTCTCACATATGCATGTTTAAGAACAAAAATCTGTCTTATAGTGACCTTCAAGGCAGTGAGGACTAGCAGAGAATTAAACCCGCCAAAATAAATTTGTGTTTTGCACTAAATTGATGTCTGGAGTTGTCTGGGTGCACAAGAACAGTTGGTATGGGAAGTCATAGTCTGGGCTTTTAAGAGGAACAGACAAACTGAGGATAAGAGAGTTGGTGATGGAGATTGGGACTGAAAAGAGGAAATTCACATGAAGATAAGAGAAGTCTGCAGCGATTATTTCTGAAGTGGCTGTTGAAGTGAGGCTTTATTTCATATTTGAGTGCTGTGCTGGGTAAACTCAGTCTTTAATGGTAAAACTGTGTACTCAGTAATAATCTTAATCATGTTTACCGATCAATTTCCATCTGGCTCTACAAACAGACTGCACGGACCAGAATGAAGAATCTCACATGATTAGTCTCAGTAATCAAAAAGGTAAATAATTGTTTTTATACACAGTTTCAAAAATGCACCCAGCTACAGTATGCACCCAAGTAGGACTATACTGCCAGTTTCTCTTAATGCGATGTGCCATATCAGTTATTTTTCTTTTAATTCCTCCTCTGGCTGTATCTCATTGCTTCCCTATATTGGTTGCCAGTGAAAGCTTATCCTACAGGCGCTTTTTTTTTCAAACTGGGGGAAAATAAATTACTTTGCATCTAAGTCGATCCTTCATGCATATTTGCTTGTGCTCCCTGTTGGGATTGCAGTTAAGATTTTCATTTCAGCTCAGTTTAGCAAAAAATACAAGTACATCACTTTAGGTCATATGCCTTATAGATTTTACTGTTTATTACACAGATGGGGCTTCCTATATGTTTTAAAATGCACATGCATGTAATCGTCATAGGAAAGGCAACCTTACAGTTGCAGCTTTGCTATCAACATGAATTTTGATTTTTGATTAGCCTTCTCAGAAAGATTTCTCCTGAAATGTTGTGTGTGGCAGACAAAGATGGTTATTTCTCAAGTCCTAAAACCAAAGCTGTCCAAGGTTATCCTCATTCAGACCAATATTTATTCATTTATTTATGCATTTTTTTCCTTCCAGAAATGCCATATCCACTGCAGGACAAGCAGGACATTTGGATGATTTGGCTTCATTTTTCAAATCCAGCTTCTTCACAAAAACGCTAATGCAGTTCTCTAAAAACTGAGAGCAAATTAGTTTCAGGCTCAACATGTAGAGCACACCATCCGAGGAATTTTAAACAGAGGCGCCTCCTATAATGTCAATAAACTGCTTTATGGAAAATTGCATTGGCAGTAAATTTGAACCTGCTGTGCTCCCAAGTTAATGAACACCCAGCAAAGCAGCTTCCTCACAGATAATTAAAGTGCTTGGAAAAAACATATTAAAGATTGCCTTATTCACAGAAAATAAGAGCTGATCTTAAACATTCGATTATAATCTCTGTTCTACGATCGTTTTCAGTAAAATTTGTGATTACAATTTCCCCTCATGCTTTACAGTGTTTTTATGAATAATTTGAAATTATTTCAATCTTTCTGAAATCTCACTTTCTGTCAGATGATGCAACTTTCTGTGCCCCCCAAAACAGTGCAATGATCCGTTTGTTTTTGTGTTTTTAGTAAATAATACTAAACAAGAACTTTTTTATAATGAAATAAATACATACATGATGCGCTTTAAAAATATATACATACACATGATGTCACACAGAACAGGACCACATTATAAAAGAAAACAGATGTATTTTTGCACTGACATGGATGAAAAGACATCATCGTTGCTATAAAGGAATAGTTTTTTTTAACTGATGGATGTAAATGCATATTTTTAGCAGAAAATAAACTGCAAGACAAAGTCTCTGTAAAGCAAAATAATTCTCAAGGACCTTCAGTCTTTACCATGGACTACTTTGGAAATCTTTCTCTTTGTACTGATGTAAAATACTGCAGAAACTGATTTTCCTTGATTCCTAATCAGTCGACTGTTTAAATAGAATGATTTGAAATGACAGGTTATTAAGTTTTCTTAATAGCGTGGGTTCCCTTTAATATTACTTTGCCAAGATCTAAATAAGAAGAGAAGCGAGGCCCCACAACTGAAATGGGAGTTTCTGTAAACCAAAGGGAGTCACATGCAGTGCTTTTTATGAAATAAAAATCTAAACTTATGTACAAATTAATGTGGAACTATTTTGTTCAACAGTCTGTGTTTAGAAAATGACTGCAGGTTACATGCTGCACTGGAGCCCTGCAAGTACAGGCCTCTTGACTGAAGTGATCTTCTGCTTACAGCACTCTCTCTAACATTAAACCTCTCAAAGACCCTGTAGGCTGGACGAAGTGGGGGAATTTGGTTGTGTTGTTCATCCCAGAAAACTGCAGCTGCCAGTTTGATTTTATGTCTCAGTTACAGTACATCCCACTATTGACAAGGACAAAACATTAGATCAGACATTCACTCCTACAGGCGGTGAATACTTGATCATTTTAGGTTGAATACCCCTTTACGTACAGTATCACGGTCCTCAATGTAAAGAAACCTAAACAATCTTTTTCACAGTCCTTGACTGCAATACGCTCTTATAATATACTCAGTTGGCGCTGGTGGAATATTAAACGTAGTTTATCCTCATGATGCACACTGAGGTACACATTTTCCTAATTAACCTTTAAGCTGGAGGGGGTTCTGCTGTCTCATTTTCTGCTCTCTTGGAATCCTGTTAAATTACTGCACATTTAAATGAAACAGGAAACAAGCTGACACAGAAGTAGACGTCAAGACATTGCAAGTATACTTTTCTGTGGCAAATCTTCTGAGAAGAAGTTTTTGTATCATGTTTTCATTTCACAATGAAAGAGTCACTCAGAAAGGATGACACGAAAGGTCCTTGCAAAGGTGGTGAAGTCTCAGTGAGACTTTATTGTTCAGTAACCTCTTTGTCTTTTTGATCATGTGTCATCCTTTGTTTGCTTTATGAAAGAATCAGGCTGTTCCACTAGAGGAACTCGGCCTGTGGTTTGGCTGATAGTTGACCGACTGTCACCTCCGTGTAGGTGGATCCAGTCAGGATGCAGGCAGTCCTTTGGGGTGTCACATGACACAGAGCTGCATTGTCAGTGCAGTGCAGACACGCCCCGTAGCTCTCCTGCTGTCCATTTGAAAAGCGTGTGGAGACGCTCATGTCCTTGTTGCGCTGTGATGTGGATCCGAATCGTTCTTTCGGCTCGGACTGCGGACTGCCCCTGTAGATCATCTGTCGTAACATCGAAGTGTCTCTGTATAAACACTCGCGGAAGTTGGGCTTACACAGGAGGTAGACCATAGGGTTGTAGATGGTAGAAGACTTGGCAAACACTGCAGCAAGGGCAAAAGCAGCAGGAGGAACTTGCGTGGCATCCCCGAAAGCAGCCCACATGGCCACGGCAGCATATGGAGACCAAGCAGCCAGGAAGCCTATGCACACTGCTACAGACAGCTGTGGAGAAGGAGCATTCACACATATGCATGCAGATATTCAAACAACATTGAACAAAAAACATAACATGCAGAATTTAGTTTCATGTTAGTGGCAAATTTGTATGAAAACATATCTTAAGTATTATAACTTTAGTTTTAAATCTATCCATGCAGAAGTCTACATATGCATCAGAAGACTGTACAGAGATAAAGAAAGTAATCAATTTAATTTATAACCTTCTAATTATTTATGTTTTCATATCCTACTCAGATCCTGTTAGCTATAAAAGCTATAGTCAGTGGTGCTGAAGCGACACAGCCATAACCTCTGACCTTGACAATGAGAGTGTGTGCATTGGTGCTCTTGGTCTGTGGTGACACATGCTGCTGGACGGCCTGACGTGAGCCCCGCACGGTCAGCAGAATGAAAGTGTAGGAGAGGAAGATGATAGTGCAGGGGACTACATAGCAAAAGAAGAAAAGGCAGATAATATAAGACAAAGCTGAAAGCTCATAGTTGGGTGCATGCCAGTCAATGCAGCACGCTGTCCCATAAGGCTCAAGACTGTAATGTCCCCAGTGTGCCAGTGGCCCCACAGCAAACACAGATGCGTAACACCACACTCCAGCCACCAGGAGGCGGGCATGTGACGAGGAGAAGTTGTTACCTGATAAGAGAGGAGATGGAAAAAGGCGCCTTGAAGTTATTATGGTCGTTTTACTCCTGCTGCTGGTAAACTTTCTGTAGCTTTGACAACATCATGCTTATCAATTTATTCCACCCTCACCGTGGTTGGGGACACAGACTTTAAGGCAGCACACTAAGGAAAGCACTGTGAGGTTTGTCAAGCTGCAGAGACCAAACAGCACTCCACACATAGCATACACCTGGCAGATGGTTTCTCCAAACAGCCACCTGTACACACAGACAATGAGTAAAAAAATGTAATGGAGGCTAGGGCCCAGAAAACTGCTCTCTGTTTGAGTGTAACTGTAGCGTCTCAGTCACAGCTTTGGAGGGTCTTTTTATTGAGGGTTAGGATAGAAGTATAACAACAAGCTTTGGGAAGCCCTCTCCATCCCGAACATAGATTTCCAATATAATTTGTTTATATTTATTCTGCAATCTGATACAGTATTAAGAGCACCTGCTGGAACATGATCCATTTCAGTTGCATTCAGGCATTTAGAAAGAAACAGTTTCCAAAATGTTCCCACTTTTCCTCATTTTCATTCTTTCTTGGTTATATTAACCTCTGTTAACAACAATAAGCCCCTGTTCAAAAACAGAGGTTCAGTTAAGTTAATTTAGAACAATACATTTTAAATCAGGTGCATTATTATTACTGGAGGCCATCATGTATCTTGTGTCTGCAAAAAGTGTTCGCATTATTTTGTTTTTAAAAAGTATATTTTTGGTTGGTAGACGGCTATTTTCTGACTGTTTGCTAAGCTAAATGCACCAAAGGACCTCTGGATATATAACATGGAAGACTTTGTCTATAAAAAACAAGGACAGAGACCTCACTGCCTTATTGTTTCTTTGTGAGCACTGAAGCTCTCCTGCAGTGCTGGAATTGCTCTTTGCAAGTCAGATTATGATCACTTTTACACGTATGAAATGCATACTAGATCTCCTCCACCTTGTAACAGCAGAGACCCTCGATTTGAATTTGAGTTTCTGGGAAGAGCAACTCACAGGCAGCTAAATCTGGCAACTAAGAGTGGTGGTGAGTGACAGAGACCACAGATTTATTTTTGTTTACCCAAATGGTGACATTTTCATGACATGTACCGCAGTTTTGCCAGATGCCCTCTCTTGGGATGTAGCTGTTGAACTCAGGGCAAACTGACAGTGCAAAACTCTGTGAGTGTGAAGACAAAAACAAAAAACAAAGCCGAAAGCAAACACCTGGTAATGCTCGTGATGTAACACGTCTTCGTCAGGCTTGGAAACTGCAGTGTCCTCCACTGAAAACGGTTTCATTCAGAGTTTTGCATTATTGATTTTCCCAGAAGGAGTTGGAGTTTGAGGTCAATGACGAAAATGTAAATAGGTATTTAGACAGAGTGACAGAAAAAAAGGAAGTTCGCAAAGATGCAAACTTTAACAATCTGTTAAAACCATTTTTTATAGATTTTTAGGTTAGACATGTTGTAACATACACTCACTGGGCATTTCATTTGGTATAACTGTTTAAACTGCTCATTAAAGCAAATATCTAATTAGCCAAATACATGGCAATATGCTGGTGCATTTAGGCATGTAGGCATGATGAAGACAACCTGTTGAAATTTAAAGTAAGCATCAAAATGCCGAAGAATGCGGAATTACTTTTGTTGGATTGCTGAATAGACTTGTCTGAGTATTTCATAAATTGCTGATCTACTGGGATTTTCCCACACAACCATCTCTAGGGTTTACGAAGCGTGAGCTGAAACGAAAATATCCAGCAAGCAGCAGTTCTTTGAGTGAAGCCAGATGTCTGAGGAGAATGGTGATGTCAAATAACCACTTGTTACAACCAAGGTAAGAGCGTCTCTAAAAACACAGCACATTGAACCTTGAAGTAGAAGGGCTAAAGCAGCAGAAGACCCCCCCTGGGTGACAATTCTGTCTGCTGACAACAGGAAACTGAGGCTGCAGTTCACACCGGTTTACCAAATTTAGATAATAGGAAAATTGGAAAAATGTTGATGAGTCTCAGTTTCTGCTGTGACATATGAAAGCATGGATCCATCTTGGCTTATATCAGTGGTTCTATTTCATGACAACGAGTTCACTGTAAAAGGCCTCCACAGTCTGGTCCTGATGGAGAAGGAAATTGGTGAATTCACATCAGTTTGTTAGGAATGGCACTAAATGTGGAGGCCCTTCAACATGGCGCTAGATTGAAAATCAAGGTAAGGCCCACAACTACACAAAATGTTTCTCTATCAATCTCCATTTTTTGCTATAACATGTAGCTATTTATAGTGAATAGAGAAAAAAATTAAATGATTACTGATAAATGAATTTGAAGTTGAAATGAAATGAAAATATAGAGGGAGCTTTTACGATACCTGTGTGAAAACGCCGATGGTATGGCCAGTGGAAGTAAAGTGAGTGTCATCCCAAGGTCACTGATGGAGAGATTGATGATAAAGAACTCTGCTGGCTTCAAGGTTGACCGCTTGTGATAAGCAACTAATAGCAGTGTGGAGTTGCCTATGAGGGACAGTATACCTGTGAAAGAAAAGAAGATTAAGTTGTGCTAAAGATGGATAAAGCATAAAAAAACAGAAACAGAAAAATCAACACAAATGTTGCGTGGACTCACAGAATAAGCTGTAGAGTGAACCCATGAAGATGTCATGCTCCTTGGAGATGGTGGAGGTAAACACAGCAGACGTGTCTGAAGCATTTCCCATCTGAAATGTCACCACTCGAATTAATTCATGGTCAATAAAGCTGAAAATAATCCAGGAATTTACAAAAAGTCAATACTCAACTCAGGATCCTAAAGAAATTAAAACATGCAAAAAGGAAGTATATGTATTGTTGAAAGAGTGTTAAATAACAGCAGCAGTCACTATGTAAAATCAAATCAATGCATACAGTTTTGTTTCTGAAGCATTTCAAACACTGCACACTGTCTGTAGTGCACTGCAAGCTGTCCTACTGCTGTTATTGCAAGAAATATCTACAGCCTACAGGATCAGATGTAGAAATAAATTAAAAAAGCCGTTTTGAAGAAAAATAATCCTCTGCAAAAGCTGAGGACTGTTCATATTAAACACAAATATCTAAAAAGCAGGATTGACAGATGGAAAGAATTAGAAACACGGTGCCATTTTTAGGATTTACAACAGGGGTACAAGAGATTGAGGGAACAAAACAGTTATGATTAAGACCAAATGTGCTCAGATTTTCTGGGAATAAAAAGCTCGTGAAATTGCAGTCTAAACATGATTCAGCAAGCACACATGCAATTGCAATCCAGACACTGAAGTGATCGAAGAGATACATAATGGGCCGAGGTGAGAGTGTGATTCTTTTTTTCCCTGCCATGGAACAGAGTTGACAGGCTCTCCAGGATTTCTAACACATTGTTGGAAGATTCTTAATGGAGTCTTCTCGCCATCACTTGAAAACTGTCAGAGGCATTCATGCTTCTCATATTCTTTAACCAGTCGGCTTCTTCTTACCCAGCTATTTGCAAACAAGATGATGATTGCTATTCAGTGTATCACTTTGGTTGATAGAAAATGAAAAATACAATGGAAATTGGGAATGAAAGGATGGTGCAGGGACGAAATGTGGAGCAAAACTTGGATAGCTACCAGAGATGATGTAGAGGCAATATTGATGTTCAAGGACTTAGGCAATCACAGGGATGAAGCTTCATTACTATGCAAGTCAGCACGCCAGTCAATGACGAAATGTCCAGTCAGTCTGAGTGGAGGAGACTCAGCAGAGTACAAAGCTGTGACCCATTTTAGTACCACTCAACTCCATGAACTTCATTGTTGTGTCAGCACAATAATGGATTCTCAATCAAGTAAATTTCCCCTCAAGGTTTTTAGGAATCAGTGATGGAACTGGCTTAGCACACGTTTACTATCATTCCAAAGCCTTTTCTTCCCCAAACGAATTACCTTAAAGAAACAATCAAAAAGCAGTCTCTGTATTTCTTAATACTGGTATTTCTTTCAGCATCTAATCTCCAGTATTGATTAAAAGCAGCACTGTTACCACATTAATGATCAGCCCTGTTATTGCTGTGATAGATAGTTTGTGAGAGCATGTGTTCTGATAAAATGTGTGTTCACTCAGATCTGTGCAAAACATGTTTTCATCTCATGAGATCTCTTGGGAGGGGAAACTGTCAGGTTTTGGAAGATTTAAAGCTGATATTAATCATAAACATCCTTTGCACAGATCTGAATGTGCACATGCTTCTCTCTCAAGTGTGCTGGTTTTTAAGCTCAAGCACTCTCACCAAGCACTGACTGAGTTTTTTCTTTTTTTATAAAAAAATTGGCTCTGTAACTGAGAAAGCGTGCATCTTCCTTTTAATTGGATCATAATATGCTTATTTTTGTATTAGCTCCATAATAAAACAAAAGGAGCTTTGCACAGTTCAAATTTCAAAATATAATCCTTATTTATGTTATAATGGGTTTATGTGTAGCTCCTCTGTTCGACACTAAAAGACATTTAAGCTCCTGTCCCTTTATGCCAACTTTTGTCTGATGGGTTGCCCTTCATAAATAAGTTTTCAGGTGGGTACAACTTCTTTAAACTGTGTCTGAGATATATTAGAGACATCCATTCTTAATTATATTAAAAGCAGCGGAGCATAGAAAAAATGTGTCATTGTTTTCAAAAAAGGCTCTGGGTTCGCTGTCCAAACGACGTTTTCAAATGTATCTTTGGAGAGCGTTTCTTTGGAGAGCGTTTCTTTGGAGAGCGTTTTCAAAACGCTGCGTTTTCCTTGACCGAAAACGCCGTCTTAGTGTGGACGGAAGGCCAAAATGGAGAGAAAAAGATGCGATTTCAAATGAAAACGTATTAGTGTGGATATGGCCTTATATCCAAAAAGGTGCTGAAAACATTCTTCAGAGATTTTGGCCCATTTTGACATCATAGCGTCACATAGTTGTTGCAGATTTGTTGACGAGTCTTCTGCTGCTTCAAGGTTTAACAGGTTTTGCATTCAGAGGTGCTCTTTGAGTTACTATTGCCTTCATATCAGCTCAAGGCAGTCTGGTCATTATCCACTGACATCTAGCATCAACGAGGTGCTTTCACCCAGAGGGCTGCCATGTACTGGAGGTTTTCTCTGTAAACACTAGACATGGCTGTGTGGGAAAAATCCCAGCAGATCAGCAGTTTATGAAATATTCGGATCAGCACGTCTGGCACCAACAATCATTCCAATTCCAATGCTTAGTTTAAACTTCAGCAGGTCATCGTAACCACGTCTACATGCCAAAATGAGTTGCTGCCATGTGATCGGCTGATTAGATATTTGCAACAATGCGCAGTTGAACAGGTGACCATAGTTAAGTAATCAATGCATGTCTGACAG
Organism: Pelmatolapia mariae; assembly: GCF_036321145.2. Classification (NCBI taxonomy): domain Eukaryota; kingdom Metazoa; phylum Chordata; class Actinopteri; order Cichliformes; family Cichlidae; genus Pelmatolapia; species Pelmatolapia mariae. The sequence goes on along the minus strand of NC_086244.1, from coordinate 17,352,024 downwards.
AAAATAAATAAAAGAAAACCTCTTAATGAGTATCGAGAGTACTGAGTTCCAGCATTGTTTGACTAATGAATGAGCTAAACTTTGCAGCACATAAACGCAGGGTATACTGTATGTAGCTGAAGCTTTTCTCTTTATGTGAGCATATTAATCTAACCAGGGAAACCAAACCAACACAACCTTTAGCATAGCGAGTGTGGAAATGAAAGGGAGCTGTTATGGAAAGATAAACTCTGTCATTGGTCTGCTGTGATAGATTGAGTATTTTGAAGCTGAGTGGGCTATGACACAACTGTCATGTCTCTAAGCTTGCCTGAATAACTCAGATTAATTGGACGCCTTTGATACAGGGACACGAGGACTTTGACCTCCAGATGATGACGTGTGAAGTGCGCCTTATATCACCTGCTTACCTGACTTATTATTTCATTTTTCAAGCACATGTGCACTCTATCCTTTCCTTCTCTGACCCTGTAGAATCATGTGGTTTACAGAGGAAAATATTTAAAATAATCTTTCTGCAGTTTTACTGCTGTTGTCAGCATGACAAGTTATCTATTAAGTTTGCAACAAGTTTCCCTGAGGCAAGCTATCAAACTGTGAGATTTGCGGTGCCACTGAAAGTAGGACTGTCACTCATAACCATTAAATGTCTGTAGTCAGCGGAGATGAGCAGCCATTTAAAGGCTGACAGGCACGTCAGCGAGTGAAACAGCAAAGAGACCACATGCTCAAGAGCAATGGCTGTGTATCTGCATGGTTTCCAGCCAGTCTCAATTTTTGATTTGTGTTTAAATGTTAATCTGTTACCCAGCATTTTCTTTCCTTCAGAAAATGTTACCAACAGGATTCATATTTTTATCTAAAGTAAATTACCCTCTTTTCCATTATAATGGCTCTCAGTGTATGTACATTGACATTATGAATTAGAAAATGTTTGTGATCGAATGTGAACTGAATGCAAAGTGTCACATTTAATTTTGCATGCTTGGCTTGATTTACCAGCCCTGTACCTTGAGCATTTACACTGTTTATATATGTACATTTCAAAGCAGTATTGGGCAGTTTTTAATTATTTATGCCTTTTTGTGTTACAAATATGCTTGAAAAAAAAAAACTGAAAAGTGAAGTGTGGAAGTGCCTTAAGTCTGAATTCCCTCTAATAGCCAGCAGGCACGTCTCCTCTGAATGGAAAAAAATGCCTGGTTGTATAGACGTCTATGGAGAAATGACCTCTGTAAATGAATTCCTGGGGGGTTTATAGTGTCACTCACTAATTTCAGGTTTAACATTACGTTTAGTTTATAAATTATCATCCTTATTAGAGTGAAACAGAAGCGTACAGTGCCATAAAAAGTATTTGATCCTTTCCTTTCCCTTTCTTTTTTTAATATTTCTAAAAGTGGGATGCTTCCGAACATCAAACTAATTTTAATACTAGACAAATGTAACCAGAGTAAATAAAAAAAGTAGCTTTTTTATTTTATTTATTTTATTTTTTTTTACCTGGCAGACCTGCTGAATCAATACGTCATCTAAATAGGACCTGCCTGACAAAGTGAAGTAGGCTAAAAGGGCCTTGAGGCAACTGTTTGGCACTGTATAACTAAATTTGAATTGAATTGAATAGAATTAAAAGATCTCTAAAAGCAACCCATCATACCACGATCTACAGTGAAAGATTTCTAATTCTTTTGGACTCCAGTGAACTACGATGAGAACCATTATCCACAAATGGAGATAAGTTGAACACTAGCGAACCTTCCAGGAGTGGACGTTCTACCAAAATCACTCCAAGCACACGTCATCAAGTCATCCAGGAGGTCACAAAAGAACCCAGAAAAACATCTAAAGAACTTCAGGCCTCCCTTGTCTCCTTTTATGAGGAGTGTTCATGATACAACAGTACTAAACAAACTGGGTAAAAATGGCATGGGGGAAAAAACAATGCCGACCAAAAAGAACCCAAAGGCTCGTCTACCCAAGACTTTGGGAAAATATTCTGTGGCTGAACAAACAAAAGTTACATTTTCAGATAGCTGGTGTAAAACTAATACACTAAAACCTTGAATTCTACTCTCCACCAGAAAATCCTGAAGGATAATGTCCAGCTATCAGTTTGTACCGTAAAGCTAAAGAGGACTTGGGTTATGGACAATGATCTGAAACAAAACAACAATTCAACCAAAAAACTTAAATCATATTGAAATCCTTTTCATGCCTTCAATTTGACTGAATTACTAAAGCAATTCTGGAAAGAAGAGTGGGCCAACATTCCTCCCCAGCGATGTGAAACACTTATTGCCAGGTATCACAAATGTGTGATTCACAGCTTTTTTCACTGAAGTCAAATAGACAGTTAGCATAGCACTAGACAGTTTCACTACCATTATGCGAGTGTTTACAGGCAAGTCAGCGTCTTCCATATAAACTATGGCAACTGTACCAACTGACTAGTGACCAAAGCAATTGCAAGGAAGTTTTTTTGTGCAGCACCATATGTCTGTTTGTGACCACTTTCAGCCTCCAGCACCTTCCAGACGAGGAATTGATATATTTTCCCTACTGACTGGTGGGTGCCTGGGCGTCTCCTACTGGTGTCTAGCCCTCTGTGACGGTGGCTCTAGCAGCTAGTTTCACAGATGGCCCATAGCCTCCAGCAACCACTTGCCAATTGGTTGACGAATACACATTTTTTCCCTAGCAACTGGTGGTTGTCAAGGACCGCTGACCAGTCTTTAGGCCTGTTTGACTGGTGCCTAACCAGCCGACAGAAAAAAAAAAGAAAAAAGAAAGAAAGCAAGATTTAGTGCATACAACTCAAACTCTTGTGTTCTAATTCAGCGCAACATAATTATACCACCGACAGCCTCACCCAGCAGCACTCTACCACACTAGATGCTGGAAATCGGTGGTAAAGCCCTTTGAGTTGAACAGTATTTAAAATCAAAGCAGCAAATATGATGTCCAGTGTGTTGTGTGGCAGGTCCCACGAGGACCTAGTGAAACCTTTGTGAGACTAAAGTCAACTGTCACCCTCGCTGTGTGGAACTGCCACCTCATCTGAGAGTGACTGACAGTGACAAGCGAGTGCCATCACAGTACAATATTTACAGCAAGTTTTAGCAGCATGACAGCATGGTTGGAGGCAACTCCTTCAAACATTGCTGGGCATACGACATATCTTATGTAACCTGGAGAATTGACATATGATGCAATGTTCGTTCAACATGATGTGTTTAACACGCCAAGCACTGCATCATATTAATGTGACTGTGATTCAGTTGTCAGCTGACGGTTGTCATGAGTTTGCAAAAATATTCTTACACATTTGGCACAAGGGAAATTGAAATACAGTTATTACAGTCAATAAGTATGAAAATGTCTGCAAATTAACAATTTACAGTTTTGTATTTGTAGCGTTACTTTTAGGCCAGAATTATACGGGGGATGATTTGATTGTAGCATAGAGCTTCTGCAGTTGTGGTAACATAGAGGACAGATTGCCATTTAGCTGATTGCTACTGAGGCAATTAATCATAAATGGTCTGATGCAAGCATTACAAACTTTTGGTCATTTGATGTGTCGTTCATCCTAATTGGATTAACTTGGCATACATATTTTTTAATATAAAATGCTATAAAATAGCTTTATAATGTTAAGTTGTTTTATAATATTCAGATGGATCTCTGTGGCTATGTGCCCATCATCATCTTCATCAGTCTATATCACACAAACTATTGTGAGATTAATCTCTGATTAGTATAGAAAAAGAAACGTTTGATTAGGTCAGTGTCATGCCCTCAAACAGCTGTTTTCATTTCCTATTTGCCTTTGATTCTCATCTGCAGTTGGAGGTCAGTCACTTTGTTAAATTATGTTGTATCCAACAGAAGGACTTCACACTCGGGCAACAAAATCCGTCTTTGTCCACACTTATTGATTTTCTGCGAAGAGAGCTTTGAGTGAGCCACAATCAAATGACTTGTCACTCACATATGTCTGCACAAGCAACAACGAAAACAACAGCAAACAGTTCATGCATGCAGGCAAACCCATCCAGATAAACAACGTGCAGCAAGCGGCTCAGGATCAAGGCAGGCTGTCTTGCAAATGGTCAGTGTTGTGACGGCTTCAACTGGGACCACCAGATAAAGAAAAGCACTCGTTTGTTACAGAGTGGGATAATCAGAGGATCTCGTCACTAATCCTGCCGGAGATCCCATGAGTCGGCTGTGAGGTCTGAGCCTTCATCTTCATCATTATTACAGCTGGCACAATTCATTTTCCCTCCCTTGATTTAGTATCTGAACCTTAAATGAATGCCCTTCACTAAATAACCTTTTAACATATCTAGATGTTGTCATGTTAGAGGGAGGATTGCAAGTCAGGAAAAACTACCAGACCTTTTCACAGGAAAAAAAGCGGATCTAAAAGAATAAAAGAAAACAAAACATAAATATATATATTTTGATCTATGTCAGCGCCTATATCTCGCTGTTCACTGGTAGTAAACACTAAAAAAAAACAAGCAAAATTTGGGGAGTCACATAAATGCGTCATCATTGTTGATCTCCCCCTCTTTTCTTCTGTTATTGTCTAATCTCTTTGTATTGCTCTGGAAATGGACACCCCGCGGCTGCGCTGCTTACCTTCCAGGGAGGAATGGTTTGTCCTCAGTTAAACTCATGGAGGCCAGGTGGAGAGCAGGACACAGAGGAGAGGAGCTTGGCCAGCCACCGAGAAGGAGACAGAGAGTGGAGGAAAAAGAGAGAGGGGGGGAAAAGGGTAGAGAGAGGGAGAGAGGGGAGCACTGGTTCTATTTCAGCCTCACACTGAAGAGTCCGGTTAAGGTATCCTCCTCCCCTTCAGTGACATACACTTGCACGCAGCTGGCCAGGTGGACACATGCTCGCCGCATCTTACAGCATGTGCACTGATCATTGTTGTGGGCATTCAACTGATGGAGAACGAAAAGCCCACAGTGACGGCAGGCCAGAGACAGAATAAAGAGAGAGAGAGAGAGAGAGACGGATCAGCATAATACTGGTAAGATCCGAGTGTCACTGATGACTCAAAGTACCGCTCCCCTCCCCATTTCCTCTGCCCACTCTTACTACCACTACTTTTTCCCCACGTACCCTACACTTTGGATTATCCTCCCACTTTGCATATGAATGAATCGTGCATGCGATTCAAGTGTGTAAGGTGGGTTTTCCCAAATCAGTCTCCACAGCTGACTCACATGCTGCTGTGAGCTGCTGGTATCAAATCGCTTAATGAATGAATCTTGAGGTTGGTAGCCAGCAGGAGAGAAAAACAGCAATTGATTATAAATTTATAGGAATGAGAGCAATGGTGTTTTAATGTATTTTCATTCAATTTTGAATTCAATCACGGTTTCATAATTTTGGCTTATAATGGTCTCATGTCATGGTCCCAGTTCAAAGCAAAGAATGGAAGTAGCAACAAAGGCTTATGGTGCTGATCAATGTATGTCTGCTGCTGTGCTACTGGCATCTGGAATTTGATGTGTAATTTGTGACTAAAATTGGATTTTGTAGGTGACTCTCTTTAATTTAAGTCTAAAATGAATGTGACAGCCACTTTAGAAAATAAAGTGTCATCCTCGGTCACACAGTAAATCCAGTCCTGGTAGGGAGCAGCTGAACTCCACCTGAAGCGCTGTGTCATCCCACTTTATCATACCCACCCATGCAGTTTGCTTGTAGCAGCACCACTCCCAGACTGACAGTCATGGAAAGCTGCTTAAGGGAGCGTGGGCTCACTCGCTGAGCTGTGCCGAGGCTGCAGGGCTGTCAAAGCTGTAAAGAGCTGTGCTGTCATATTAATACCTCAGCACAGGGTTCTGGTCCTTCTCAGGCCGCTCGCTCAGACACGTTTAGATGAACTTAGTGTCACAGCCAGTGGCTGCACTAGCATGATGTCCCTTTAGTGTATTATTGGACATGGCAGTAGGCAGGAAGTGATCAGAACAAGTGGAAATTATTAGAGATCATGTTGAAAGTGAGCACAGTCACTTTCCTTCTGGACCTGAAGACAGCACGAATGTCAAGTCAGTTAGTTTTAAACAATGCTAGATCATGTTTTCATAATGTTAGGTGGTCCAAAGCTGAGATCAGAAGAGAAATATCAGCATGATAAAATAATATAATACTCAAATACAAAGATAAAACCCCAAATCTATATATGCACTCAACAGACACTTTACCTTATACAATTTTTGAATTCAATTTAATTTATTTAATTTAACAAAAGATGGAAAAAAAAACCCAACCTTGACTATAATTATTTCATTGTAATTTGTTATTGATCAAAGTAATAGTATCAAATATTAAATGGTCATAATGACTGAGTGGGGTCCACTCAGTCATTTCAGTTGCTAAAATATCTTGGTCACTTGAGACTTAAAAGCTATTGGATGGATTGCCACTGAGGTGTTGTGCAGAGGTTCATGTTGCCCAAAGGATGAATCCTATTGACTTTCATTAGTTTTCATTTGGCTTCTGAAACAGAGCTAAAAGGAGAATTAATATTGCATTTACAGTGCATCCATTTTGTGGTCAGAAGCATGTCTTCGAATAATAATATTAGTCTGGTAAGAGCACAACATGCACAAAAAATATTCACCAACATGTTTACTGTAATGTGCCAGAACTGTGTTCACAACTTATTTCTTTACTGTTCCAAAGTGCTAAAAAAACAGTCAACGATAAGGGACGTAGCAATAGCACTTTAATTTAATGAATTATACTTCAGCAAACTGAAAGGCTTCACAGGACTGTTAACAGAGTTTTGGAGTCTCTCACATATATTCTGAAATTGTTCTTCTGAACAACATGAATACTGAGAATTTATTCTATTAAATTCTCACTAAATCCTCCTGAATAGTACTACTGGGAAAGCAAAATGGGTACTCGTTATTTGGAATCTCAGAATTACATCTGTGCTTTTTGCAGATGATGAGGTTTGTTTGGGTCCATCGGAACATGACTTTCAGCACGCTCTGAGTGGGTTCTCAGGCGAATGTGTGGGGTGAGAGTCTGAGTCAATGGTCATCTGCTGAAAAAAGGTGGATTACTCCACCCTGCATTGTCGCCTGTAAGGTGTTGTACCAGAATGTAAAAAGATACCTGAGCTAGAAAGTGAGCCATAGGTAAGGGTTGGAATGGCAGAAAAAAATGAGGTTGTTTTACAAATAGTTAAAATTAGTTTCCAATGTAGGGTGGCTGGCCTCTCCTTTAGAGATAGATTGAGGAGCACTGACATCAAGAAGTAGAACTTCTGCTCCTTTGCATCAAAAGGAGGTAGTTTTGGTGTCTCATCAGGATTTGTCAGCAGCTCCCCTTGGAGGTTTAATTGTACACTATCAGCTGGGAGGAGACTCCAGGATAGGCTGAGAATGTGTTGGAGGCATCAGGTCTGGAAATACCTCAGAATCCCTCAAGAAAAACTGGAAAAGCTGGAGGAAAGGAGTCCTGGAATATCCTTCCCCGACTGCTGCCAGCATGACCAGACTTTGGATAATAGGAAGAAAATAGTTGGTTGGGCGCACATAGCAGACCATAACTGAAATTGACAGACCTTTCTTGGACAGAGTTAATCTCAGTTACTAGATTTCTGTATATGATTAGGAATATAGATAAGAAACAAATTTTTTGGTACTGGAAAGCCTACGCGGTCTCAGTTTGTACTCCGTGTTCTTTTAACCTGAGATGTTTGAGTCGGCTTTGTTTACGCCTAGTAAACAGTTTGCATGAAGAGAAAATGAGGAACTCTGTTTGTCAAACTGCAGTCTCCAAAACATGCAATATTCTCTGATGATGAGTTTGCTTTTTATTTGATTTAGCCAAAACAGAAAGTTTTGGCCAGGACATCCACTTCCTACACTGACAGCTAAAAAAAAAGAAAAAAGAAAATTGGTGATTGTTCCCTGAGGCTGAGTCTGCAGACGATAGCCGATGGCTTCCTAGATTGACTCTGACTTATCCTCCAAGGAGACACGTCGGTATTGCTTCAGGAAAGTCAACATTAAGCCTATTAAAATGACCTTGACCGCTGAAATGAAATGTATTGCTGTGATGTGGGAAAGTGATACTTCACCATTTATTTCCATGTAGGTCAGAGAAATATCCTTTTATATGACATCTGAACTCACTTAAAAAAAACCCCACTTTTTTAATGAAACGGTTTTTTTTGAAGGTTGTTGTTTATTACATAAGAAGATAGGTGTTAAATTGAACTTTGTCTTTGGCGAACGGCTCAAGCTCCAACTGTATTTCATCACATATTTAGCAGTGTGGTGGCTCAGTGGTTATGTGTGGCATTTTCATGATATGTTTGTGCTTGTGTTTCCTTCCAGCATCAGAGCATGCTGAGTAAATACTCACATCACTGTGCCCTTGAACAAGGCACTGCCTTACAGCTGGAGTTGCTCCCCAGGCCCCACTCCTCCTAATGCCTAGGATCGGTTAACGCAGGGAATGAGCTTTCCTACAGCGATCAACAAAGGAATTCCTATTTCCATTTGTTTTTTTAAAAGTAAAAGTTACCCACCAAAGTCAGAAAAGATGTAACCAACATTAAATCTGACACATGAAATAAATATCTGTTAACTACTCTGACAATATTGCTTAAAAGTGGCTACAAATCATTCTCATATGTTTCTCTTCCTGGAAAATGTGTAAATCTTCCAGCTCTTGTTAGCAGTGGCAGTTGACTGAGAGCAGAGGCCAACCCTCAGCCTTTTTAAGAGCATGGATTAGAAAGCTTCAGGATACAGAATTATCTGATAAGGCCCTACAATGTGATTAATTGGTGCTGCTAGAAATTGGTCTGCTTTTTACCAATAAATAATTTGAACGAAGGGAAGCAAACAGCTTTTACATATATATTATATATATATTTTTTCTTCCTTTTCACATAGCTGTCAGTCTGATTATTGGATGCTTCATTCTAGACTGAGATGTTCTCGAAAAAGAGAAAATAATAAGAGTATCAAATGATTTCATTTTATTGCCAGAAAAAAAGAAATGAAAGAATAAATTACATAACAGATGATTCCCCAATATCTACTAGAGGACTGCTTTTCCTTTCCAAAGCAACGACCTTGGAAAGAGATAAAAACAAAAAAGCAAATAAGTATGTTTAATACCCATTCAAAGCCATGTTGGATCCTACTCTATTACTAACAATGCCATAAGCATAAGCTGGTGCTTTAGTTGATTTTCAATCATGTGTCTGTTTTCGTGTTGAGGATTAAATTGCAGCTTTAGGGTCATTCCTACCTGCCTGAGGGACAGCAAGACAGAGAATGCTGAGACCACATTGTCCTGGTCACAGCAGCCTGAGTCAGAAGAGAACATTTGATGCACTCTGAGGCATTTATTTTGAGCTGCAAAACAGCACTGACATGTTAAATAACTTCAACCTGACAGGAAGAAGTAAAGGATAAGATGAAACGGTCTGTAATCGATACCAGAATACAAGCAAACATGCAATGTTTATTTGTTTATCACTTTTCAGGTGTCACTTTGAGACTGCAGCATGATGATGATGATGATGATTTACTGTGAAGAGATGTTGATGCAAGTGGTGGAGGCCATGACTAGGCTGAAGAAACAAAACAAAACTATCAGATAGACGACAAAACCAGGAGTGGCCAAATCGACAATGAGGTATACTGTTGATAAAGAAGCACTGCTCAGCTCTGCTCAGCTCAACAACACTAAAAGCTCCAAAAAGACCAGATATGACAACTAAAGGGAATGATTGCAGAATTGTTTCTATTGTTAAGAAAAAAAAAAACAACCTTTGTAACATCTAAGTTAAGAACAGTCTTGTTAAGGTAGGAGTATCATTATTAAGGTCTGCAATCAAGTGGATTTACAACAAACTACAAACCACTGGTTACACTTAAGAATAAGAAGGTTCTAAAAAAAATCTTTGGACCAATTAATTCAAGATTTTCTTGTATCAGCTGGAAAGAGAAAAGTATGAAGAAGAGGAGAAACAGCTCATGTTCCGAAGCATACCATGCTATCTGTCACATTATCTGTCAAACACGCTGGAGGCAATGTTATGGTATGGGCATGTATGCCTGCCAGTGGAACCGGGTCACTGGTGTTTATTGATGATGTGACTGCCGCTAGAAATAGCAGGAAGGACTCTGAGGTGCACAGGGCTGTAGTCTCTGCTCAGATTCAGCCAAATGCTGCAAAACTGAGTGGACACTGCTGTATAGTGCAAATGGATTAAGACCCGAAGTATACTGCAAAAGAAACTCGAGTTTCGTTATACAAAGAGATCAGATAGTAATAAGTGACCAAGTTAGTGAGTTTTCAAGTATTAAATAAAAAACTAAAATGCAGAAATACCAAAAAATACCAAATAAACAAATGAGTGTAACTGCAGTAAAGTCTTGGCAGAGCATCTCAAGAGAGGAAACAGCATTTAGTGATGAATGAGGAACTGTGCATAAAAGACAGACCACGGGTGTGCAGGCACAGCATTCACCAGAATAGGTGGGCTACCATTGGTACAAATGCTTCAGTCTTTAGGTGGGTGCATGAATGACACAATTCATTTAACTAATACAAACTTTCATCAGTTTTGTTTCATTATTTTTTTACATGTTTGTTTAAAAAAAAGTTTCACTTGATATTATGTTTCTGTTAAATAAGCCTATTATGAAATACAACTAGAAAGCGAAAATTTCAGAAGAAATTTTAAGTGTGCCTATGCCGCTGGTAAACAGTGTAGTTTGCCATTCATACAGCTACAGAGAGCAAAACTCAGCAGAGCAGCCATTCTCCACCATGAACTATGGTAAAAACAAACACCGCTCGCACCTCACAGATGACAGCTTACAATTTTGGGTAAAGATGAAGTGACTTTGTACAGCCCCGATTTGCAGACGCTGTGCACATAGTTTCATGAGCAGAAGTCCCATTGTACCACGGCAGACCCGACAATGTTTGCATGAACACGCTTTGAAGCATTACGTTATGGACCACTTTTCACACATGGTTGGTGTACCCACACAGCCGGCTGTAGCTTTTCAACTCACAGCCTGACACACACCCAAAAAACAGCCGAGAGAGCACAGACTACGCCAGAGAGGCGTGATTGCAGATGCCGCTCAGGTGGGTCCACCTCCCCTGCAGCGGCACTGCAGACCACGCCCCGCCACACACATCAATCACGTAAAATAAATATTTATGCACTTTTGCATTCACTTTTTGTTTTTGTTATTTTTACACAGTGTTCTGAATGATTAACAATGGTCTACAGCCAATCTTGTGTATTATTATACAAACTTTGGTTGTAAGATGCCCTACCTGGCCCCCTGGCAAAAGCTTTGCTAGATCCGCCCCTGCACAGTTACCAGCTGTCAGCTAAATAAAAAAGGAGCTTGGTGTTTATTTCTCTCAGAAACAGTTCATAACTTGCCTTCAACTCATTCATGTCACCTAAAAAAAAGGTAAACCTGTTTCTCCATCACCAGTTCAGCTCTGATGATTCGGTAAGGTCATCTCCTGGTTTCCACCAAACTACACCTAAACTCGGTTTATATCTGACCCAAATAGAGTGCAGTTCATAACTTCTTACCTGAAATTCAGTTCACCTCACGCTCTGACCGGCAGCCGTCTGCTTCTCCTGCCTTCGGTTTCCCTGATCCACGATCTACCACCGGTTGATCGGCGGTCGCCTCGCCGCCTCGTTCCCTGCATGCTCTGTCTGACACACACCGGTGGATAGCTGCCCTCGGTTGTAGCTCCGCGTCAGCGACCACCAAACAACTCAGTTATTTTTTCCACATCGACCAGCATCTGGACAATCCACCGCCTTTCACTGTTTGTACCGTTACTAAAAAAAACCCCTCATCGGCTCATAAAAACGAAAAATAAGTCCAGCTATGACCCTGAGTCAAAAAGACAGCCAGTTAGCTAGCTAGCTGTCTAGCTCTTTGCAGGCACCGAAACCATCAGAGCTAATATGGGATGTCTTGGTAACACGAGCACATATTTGAAGTTTACATCTGGCCAATCCACCACCTTTCACTGTTTATACCGTTACTAAAATGAATAAATAAATAAATCATTTATTTATTTAAAATAAGTCCAGCTGTGACCACGAGACTTTACGAAGGACCGGGTGTGAAACCAGAGTAAGCCGCTCTCACTGTCATCCAGGCCGGCTGTAGCTTGTTAGCAAAGCCGCGCTAGCCACACTAGCCAGCTAGCCTCAAGCAGAAACGACATCGTCAGAACATTGTCGCTAATATGGGATGTTTTGACAAAATGAGCAGATATTTGAAGTTTACACACCTATATTCTCGCCTGAAAATATCTTAAAAGTTTATTTTGTGACCTAGAAACAGTATTAAGAGGAAAATAAAAACTAAGTGATGGCCGCCATTGTTTGACTCGGCAGAGGCGTGCTATGAATTGTGGGATATTGAGTTTTCCACCAAGCATTACCGTAACTATTGAATGATTTGCGCAACCTTAAAAATTCCAATGGCTCCTGAAAGCAGCGACGCTGTGCGCACCGTTGATATTGTCATCATTACGGTAATCCAAATAAGGGTAGACAGGCCGTACTACTCCTGGCATACCACTAGAGAGAGCCAACACACCACAAATGAAGTTTGAAATTTGTATCAGTGGGACCAAAAGATGGAGCCAACACACCACAAATGAAGTCTGTTTCTATGGCGCCAAAAGAAGAATCTTTCTAAATTTGCACTAAAATATTAATATTTAAAAAACTATAAAAGTCATAAACACCAAAAGTGTATACCATACTAGTCCAGCTCCAGCCGCACAAAATGATCTAACATATGTAACCCTATTGTCAAAACTGTTTGGCAGAGAAGCGCGGGAAAATTTTCACTAAAATATTAATATTTAAAAAACTATAATAGTCATAAACACCAAAAGTCATAGCACACCATTCCTGATCCAGCCGCACAAAATGAGGTAACATATATGAAGCTTGTCTCAAAACTGCGAGGCGAGATTCGCTGCAAAATTTCAGGCGGAAACTGAAGAATAATAATAACTAGAAAAAATTTGCATTTCCTGCGAAAATGCTGTGTGGATGCCGGAACACTGAAGCTGTCTGCTGAAAATGACTGAAAAAAATGAAAAGCTGCAAAAATTGTATTGGCAGTAAAGAAACTGAAAAATTATGCTGAAAACACGTGAAAAAACAGAAACTTTTGCTGAAAAGAGGTGAAAAGGCAAAGATTCTGCTTCAAAGGGGTACAGAAGTTCAAATTTGTACTAAAAAGAGGTGAAAGGGTTTCCTCTGAAATGAGCAGAAGATACTGAGATTTGTATTGATAAGAGGTGAAAGGCTGAAAATTCTGCTTAAAATAGGTGAATCAGCAGAATTTCTACTGAAAAGAGGTAAAGAAGTAGAACGTTGCACTGAAAACAGGTGAATCAGCAGAATGTCTGCTAAAAAAGAAATGAGAAAAAGCTGGGATTTGTGCTGAAAAGCGGTGAAAAAACTCACAATTCTGCTGAAACGGAGTGAAGAAGAGGTGTTGGGCTGTTGAGAAGAGTTAAATAAGTTGAACTGATATGTTTGGGTACAAATACGATGATTTGGCAATAATACTGGATTTTAGCAAAACTACTGTGATTTGGGTGAAATACTATGATTTAGAAGAAATATTATGACTTTGTACAAATACAATGTTTTGGCACAAATACTATGATTTGATTTGAATGCTATGATTTGAAACAAATACTATGATTTGGCAGAAATACTATTATTTAGTAGAAATACTATGATTTACCAGAAGTACAATGTTTCTGCAAAAATAATATGATTTTGCAGAAATACTATGCCTTAGTAGTAATACTATAACATCACAGATATACTATGATTTTGCAGACAGTCTATGTTTTTACACAACTAGCACAATATGGCAGATATACTATGATTTGGCACAAGTACCATGATTTAGTACAAATACTACAATTTTGCTTAAATACTACTAAATTGCAGTATTACTATGATTTTGAAGGAATACTATCATTAGGTAGAAATACTATGCCTTAGTAGTAATACTATAACATAACAGATATACTGTGATTTTGCAGACATAGTATGTTTTAGCACAAATACTACAATTTTGCTCAAATACTATGAAACTGCAGTAATACTAAGATTTTGAAGGAATACTATGATTAGGTAGAAATACTATGCCTTAGTAGTAATACTATAACATAACAGATATACTGTGATTTTGCAGACATAGTACGTTTTTGCACAAATACTACGATTTTGCTGAAATACTATGAAATTGCAGTAATACTATGATTTTGAAGGAATACTATGATTTGGTAGAAATACTATGCCTTAGTAGTAATACTATAACATAGCAGATATACTATGATTTTGCAGACAGTCTATGTTTTTGCACAACTAGCACAATATGGCAGATATACTATGATTTGGCACAAGTACCATGATTTAGTACAAATACTACAATTTTGCTCAAATACTACTAAATTGCAGTAATACTATGATTTTGAAGGAATACTATCATTAGGTAGAAATACTATGCCTTAGTAGTAATACTATAACATAACATATATACTGTGATTTTGCAGACATAGTACGTTTTTGCACAAATACTACGATTTTGCTGAAATACTATGAAATTGCAGTAATACTATGATTTTGAAGGAATACTATGATTTGGTAGAAATACTATGCCTTAGTAGTAATACTATAACATAGCAGATATAATGTGATTTTGCAGACATTGTATGTTTTTGCACAAATACTACAATTTGGCAGAAATACTATGTTTGGGCACAAATACTATGATTTGCTATAAATACTATGATTTGGCACATATAGTATAATCAGCAGATATAGTATAACATAACAGAAATTCTACGACTTAGTAGTAATACCATAACATAACAGAAATTTTAATTGGGCACAAATAACACGATTTGGCACAAATACCATGATTTGGCAAAAAAAATACCATGATTTGGCACAAATACGATGATATGGCAGAAATACTATGATTGGGTACAAACACTTTGATTTGGCACAAGTACTATAACTTAGTACAAATACTATGACTCGGCACAAATACTATGATTTAGCAGAAATACTATGTTTTAACATAAATAATATCTTTTGACAGAAAATTCTGCTAAAAGGTACTATTTCTGCTATTTAGCAGAAATACTGTAATTTTGCACAAATACTATGATTTGCTATAAATACTATGATTTGCCACATATACTATAATCAGCAGATATATTATAACATAACAGAAATTCTACGACTTAGTAGTAATATTATAACATAACAGAAATTTTAATTGGGCACAAATATCATGATTTGGCACATATACCATGATTTGGCAAAAAAATACCATGATTTGGCACAAATACGATAATATGGCAGAAATACTATGATTGAGTACAAATACTTTGATTTGGCAACAGTACTATAACTTAGTATAAATACTATGATTTGCCACATATACTATAATCAGCAGATATATTATAACATAACAGAAATTCTACGACTTAGTAGTAATATTATAACATAACAGAAATTTTAATTGGGCACAAATATCATGATTTGGCACATATACCATGATTTGGCAAAAAAATACCATGATTTGGCACAAATACGATAATATGGCAGAAATACTATGATTGAGTACAAATACTTTGATTTGGCAACAGTACTATAACTTAGTATAAATACTATGATTTGCCACATATACTATAATCAGCAGATATATTATAACATAACAGAAATTCTACGACTTAGTAGTAATATTATAACATAACAGAAATTTTAATTGGGCACAAATATCATGATTTGGCACATATACCATGATTTGGCAAAAAAATACCATGATTTGGCACAAATACGATAATATGGCAGAAATACTATGATTGAGTACAAATACTTTGATTTGGCAACAGTACTATAACTTAGTATAAATACTATGATTTAGCAGAAATACTGTTTTAACATAAATAATATCTTTTGACAGAAATTTCTGCTAAAAGGTACTATTTCTGCTATTTAGCAGAAATACTGTAATTTTGCATAAATACTATGATTTGGGATAAATACTATGATTTGCCACATATACTATATTCAGCACATATAGTATAACATAACAGACACTCCTCCACTTAGTAGTAATACTATAACATAAAGTAAATATTATGGTTTGGCCCCAAAACCATGATTTGGCACAAATACTATGATTTAGCAGAAATACTATGATTTAGCAGAAATACTATGATTGAGCAGAAGTACTAAGAACTACTAGAAGTACTTTGATTTAGCACAAATACTATTATTGAGGAGTAATACTTTAACATAGGAGAAATATTGACACACACACACATACACAGAGAGCAAAGTGTACAGGGGCTGTTAAGAGTCTGGGCTTGGTATATCTAGGTCAGCTAAATTGGCTGCACCTGCTGTAATCAGCACTTACACACACAGACACAGAGAGAGCTCTGAGTTTTCTTCAGTGTATTTCTCACATTCAGGACTCCCCTCGAACAAATGGCCATAATTTCCTAACCGTAGGGGCTAGAATGCTCATTCTGACACCGTTTTGTTCAGAAGAGATGGGGGAATCTGCAGGTCTTCATAATTCAGAGATAAAATATAGATTCTTGAAGATATATGACTTGTAATACACTGTAACTGAGTAGAGGCAAAGCAAAACTGCCTTGACTTGCCCTCAAACAACGTTTTGTAACTCTAAATCTATATGGAGCATCAAAATCATTCTTTCACCGTAAGAAACAGCAGGCTTTGGTGAACAGTCATGGGAATTTTCAGGTCTCTGTGGAAATCCATCAAAAAGATATGACGAGAGAAAAAAGTGCCTCATTTCCAGAGTTTGAAATCTGAAGACATCTGAGCGAGAGACAAATTTCCTATCCTCAAACAAATGTAATTCATGGCCAAACGGTAATAGGTGAGGAAAATACTCTTGAATTGTGAGCATCAGGAGAGTCTGAAGATATATTGGCACAAGCCTCATGTCTCAACTTTGTTTCATTAAGGAGATATGACGATTTGAAAATGCCTCTCATTAGAAAAATTCAGCGGTGATTTTGATTAAGCTCTATATTGACTTTCTATGGAGAGTTTTCAGTCTTTATGTTACTCTGAGGAGATTTGCAAAACATCTATAAGTCCCACAACAATGATAGTGACATTTTCTGAAAGCCAGCAAAAATACCTACGTTTTGATGTATAATTTGTGGGGGTTGAGTGGAAATTGAGCGAGTAGCAAGAAGTTGTTCAGACATGAAGAGAAAATTCAGAAAGGACAAGTGCACACTCTGAGTTAATTGCATAGCAACCATAACAACGCATGTATTTTCTGAAAAATCACAATTTTGCAACTGAAAACTTAAAGAGGCATTAAATTAAAATGGTAGAAGATCTGAAAAAGCTGAATCATACAGGAATAGCCCAATAATCTGAGAACATTTTAAAGTTTGAATGGAGTTTCTAGGTGAAAGTATGAGGAAGTAGTTAAGTTTCAAAAACCAGCAAGTTTTAGCAGAATTTCTGAAGATTTCCATTCATTTCAATGGGACAAAAAAAAGGAAAAAAGTGTAATATTTTAAAAAGTATAATAGTAATAAACACCAAAAGTCATAGCACACATTAGCAGAAATAGCAGAACAGTTTAGAGTTTGAACTGAGAAAATCGGCTGAAAACTGAGGAAGTAGTTAAACGGCAAAAAACGTACGGAAGCAACCAGAATAAAGTATAAAGAACTAGAAAAATTTGCATTTCCTGCGAAAATGCTGTGTGGATGCCTTAACGCTGAAGCTGTCTGCTGAAAAGCTGAAAAAGATGAAAAGTTGCAAAAAGTGGTATGGTGGTGAAAAAAAACCATGTCGCCCTGAGCAGGATTCAAACCTGGCCCTCCTGGTCTCAAGGTAGCTATTCATCTCACTGAGCTAAACTCATTCTCACAAAGAAGAGGTGGAGAGACTGACAATTTTGCTGAAATGAGCAGAAGCGGCTGAGAATTGTGCTGATAAGAGGTGAAAAGGCTGAAAATTTTGCAGAAAAGAGGTGAATCAGCAGAGTTTCTGCTGAAAAGAGTTTTTTTTTCTGAAAACCGCCAAAAAAGCTGGAATTTGTGCTGAAAAGGGGTGAAAAAATTGAAAATTTTGCTGAAAAGGGGTGAAGAAGCTAACGTATACCAAATCAAAGTATTTGTGCCAAAACATAGTATTTCTGCCATATTGTGGTATTTGTGCCACAAAAGTTACTACATTACAACATGAATACGGATTAAAGATGAAAGAAACTGGCAACAAATTCCTCCACTACAAACCAGTCTGATACCACTTCTTTGCAGTGTTCACGTTTACTAAGGCACTACCCAAAAGGCGCCACAAAAGGGCACTCCAACACAAGAGATGACCTATGTACACTGATGCACTTAGTAACAGTCAGCCTCCTTGAATTGGCAGAAATACTGTGATTTAGTAGTAATACTATAACATAACAGATATACTGTGATGTTGCAGACATAGTATGTTTTTGCACTACTCATTTGTAGTGAAAAAAATTAGCAATATAAATTACAGGTCTGTGATAGTGTATAAATTTGTAGTGAAAATAAAATGTTGACCAAGGTGGGATTGAACCCACGACCTTTGAGCTGCAGAGCCGTGTCATCACTGATTGCGCCACCTGGGAAGGGGGCGGGCGGCTGAAAAACAAAGACATCAGCAATCAGAAATAGATAGCGGTGAGAGGCGAAAAGCGCCGTTTTTTGGAGTTACAAAACGTCGTGTAACTTAAAAACTAGGAGGGCTAGCAGCATAATTCTTGTACTGGGGGAATCAGCGCACTTTGGCGTACTTTGACTGTGATTTTCATTGCTCTTTGTCCCTCCGTCGCGGAGATATGACGAGAGAAGAAACGGCTTCATTTTCAGAGTGTGAAAACTGAGAGGAGGACAGATTTCCACCCCTCAAACAAACGTAATTTATGGCTCAACGGTAAGATAATTGTAAAAACTGCTTCCACTGTGAGTGTCAGCAGTGTCTGAAGATATATTGGCACAAGCCTCATGTCCTAACTTTGTTTTGTTTAAGAGATATGACGATTTGAAAATGCCTCCCGTTACAGAATTTCAGCTCTGAATTTCAAAACCTCCCCATAGACTTTGAATGGGGAGTAACCAGACCATGTGTCACTTCGAGGCAAATTGCGAAGAAACGGTAAATCTCACAATAAAGATAGTGACATTGTCTGAAAGCCAGCAAAAATACCTACGTTTTGATGAATAATTTGTGGGGGTTGAGTGGAAATTGAGCGAGTAGCAAGAAGTTATTCAGACATGAAGAGAAAATTCAGAACAGACCAGCGCTCACTCTGAGTTAATTGCATAGCAACCATAGCAACGCATGTATTTTCTGAAAAATCACAAAGCTGCAACTGAAAACTTAAAGAGGCACTAAATTAAAACGGTAAAAGATATAAAGAAGCTGAATCACACAGGCATAGCCCTATAATTTGAGAACGTTTTACAGTTTGAATGGAGTTTCTAGGTGAAAGTATGAGGAAGTAGTTAAGTTTCAAAAACAAGCTAGTGTCAGCAGAATTGTGGAAGTTTTCCATTCATTTCAATGGGACAAAAAAAGTGTAATATTTTAAAAAGTATAATAGTAATAAACACCAAAAGATATAGCCGGAAAGAGCAGAAATAGCAGAACAGTTTAAAGTTTGAACGGAAAAAATCAGCTGAAAACTGAGGGAGTAGTTAAGCGGCAAAAAAACGGGGGAGCAACTTGAAGAATAAAGTTTAAAGAGAAACAGGAACTCAATAGTCTGGAAGCCCTTTCAGGGCATCCACACAATAAAGAGAAACAGGAACTCAATAGTGTGGATGCCTCCAGCATCCACACAATAAAGTATAAAAAATAAAGAGAAACAGGAACTCAATAGTGTGGAAGCCCTTTTAGGGCATCCACACAACAAGAGCTAAAGAAGCTGAAGTTTATGCTGAAAACAGCTGAAGAATCTGAATTTTGTGCAGAAAAGAGGTGAAAAACTGAAAATTCTGCTGAGAAGAGGTGAAGAAGCTCAAATTTGTGTTGAAAAATAAAAGCTTTCACTAAAGCGTTTTTTGCCATAAGTGGGATTTGAACCCGGGCCTTTCCTTCTGAGAAATCCTGCTCACTTTACTGAGCCAAACTGATTTTCAGGTAAGTGAAGGAGGTGCAAAAGTTTAAATTTTACTGAAAACACTTCAATAAGTTGAACTTTGTTCAGAACAGAACAGACATTCCGCTGAAAACAGGTGAAAAATCTGAAAATTCCGCTTAAAACAGGCGAAAAAAATGAAAATTCCACTGAAAACAGGTGAAAAAGCTGAAAATTATGATCGCTGCAAAACATCTGTAACTCCAACAACAATGATAACAATGAAAGCCAGCAAAAATACCTACGTTTTGATGTATAATTTATGGGGGTTGAGTGAGAATTGAGCGAGTAGCAAGAACTTGTTCGGACTTGAACAGAAAATTCACAAACTTCCACTGTCCACTCTGAGTTAATTGCATAGCAACCATAACAACGCATGTTTGCTGAAAATAGTTGAAAATAGCTGAAGAAGCTGAAGAAATCAAAGTCAGTGTTTAAAAAGTTGTTGAAATTTTAATAACTTTGCAGAACAACATCGAGTTAACAAAAATGTAATAATTTAGCAGAAATGCAATAACTTAGAAGAAACATAACAATTCAGCAGAAACATTGTAGTTTACCAGAAGCTACAAATTAGCAGAAATGTAACATTTTGGAATAACATAACTTCACAGAAATATTACAACTTACCAGAACTGCTCTAATTTTGCAGAAATGTAATAATTAGGCAAAACTGTCAACAGATAACAGCTGAAAACGCAGAATTAACCTCGAAGTCACTCATTTAACTGTGAAAAATGACCAGAAACAGAAAAGGAAAAAAAAAAAACAGCCAGCAGATAAACTGATGTGGACCAAAAACAAGGTAAAATTGCAGAGTTTACACAGCGGGTGAAATGTAAAAATGGCAACAAAAAACAAACAAACAAACAACAAAGAAAACCACACAAAAACAGTTAGGTAATAAATGCACAAGATGCTGCAGTCAGAGATAAAAACACTCAAAAATAATGTTATTGAAATGCCAAAGAGTGGCAGAAAGTTTAGAAAATAGAAAACCAGTAGTAGAAAAGTAGAACATTTAAATATTTTTTAGAAACATACGATACAAAATATTTACTCAGTTGTTTCCAATGATTACAATAATGGCATACAGAAATAAAAATCCCATTTGGGACAAACAGAAAAATATTAATAGAAAATGCAAATCAAATGAATCTAAATATACAAACAAGTGAAGCATATGTTGGAATTGTGAACATATCCTTGTTTTCCATGTTTATGTTTATGGCCCTAAGATGCGCAGACACATGATAGGCTATTAACTGCAAAAATATATACATATATAAACAGCAAGTGAGAGACAAAAATATATCCTCTCATTTGCTGGAGTTTTGTGCACATACCATTTGGCAAGGATAAACAGCATATTCCAATGCCACATTAAAATTTTCAAAAGCTTCTTTTTTTCAATTAGTTTACTGCTTCCTGATTTGATGATAAATATGGTACCAAACTACAAAATACTGTCGAAATGAAGTCGACATTGTGATATATTTCAGGTGTCGAGTCACACAGCTGACCAATCGATGCACATATTTAAAGAAACAGGGATCAAATAAAGAACATTGTTGTAGAATAAATTACAGTTAAAAATAACCACTGAGAGTGACTTATGATGAGGTATTAATTGGGTTAACTTTACCTCTAACAGCTTTTCACATAGTGCTGTGATCAGGGTGAAATTCATCATAAAGTAACTGTAAACAGTAGAACCATTAGCATGAATGTTATGGTTCTACTCTGATCAAAACTCAAGTCAGCTAAAGTTAGACCTACTCTATACTAATGTAGTTACTGACACCCCATACTAAGGCAAGATTCATACAAACACACATTATCTTTTCTCTTAAACACTTTTTCACATTTTGAGATTGTGTAATTTCTATAAAGAATACGTGTAATGGTTCAATAGATATAGTTATTTAAATGTCCATAATAATCACATGATCATTTTTGTACATGCTACAATTCAAGATTTAGAGCTGTGTGTTTGTATGAATTCAGCTTGCTATACTTATAGACTTAGATATATTAATCCACTATTTACCCAAACCAAGTTATATGGTTTGGGTAAATAGATTGGGTTTGTTCTACAAAATAACAAAAAACAAAAACAACCCCCCCCCCCCACAAAAAACAATATATCTGCACATTAATCCAGAGTTCAGTTTCATATGTCTGATATTGTTTGTTAAATCTGGTGACACAAACACAGTCAAAAATTCATTGTGGTCCTTTTTACCCTCGACCAATGATATGCTGGTCACTGGGACTAGTTTAGTATTTGCTGTCACAGAGGAATGTTAACCATAAGTCCAAAAGACAAAACTGAAAAAATATGTTAATTAAAAACATGTTTTTGCTTCGTAAAAGTATTGAAATTACATGGAAACCGTCACCTTACAGCCTCATTGTAAATAGCATCACAAACAGATGTTTTCCACACAGTTAACAACGCTCCACCACATCCGATCACTGCATATAAATCTAAAAGAAAACAAAAACAAATAAAATGTAATTAACACAAGGGAAGACTTTTGATTTAATAACTAAGCTTAAAATAAGTGTTACCTTTGAATATTTGTGGGAAAAATCTGACGCTACCCCAAGAATACAAAGCCACACTGGAAACGGTGACAGGCTTGCAACCCTCTGTCTTCCTGGAGTCAGGTGCCTGATCAGTAGCAGTGAGTTGACAGAAGTCGGTGTCTGTAAGAGTGGTCAAACACTGATACTCTGTCCACTTGCGTAGAGTCTAAGAAGCTGGAATGCAGGCACACAGGACGAGCTTGTTCTAAAAAATACAGAAAAGGGAACATTTTATTTGTGTTAAGGCCTAAAAACTACAAATAAGTTATAAAATGAACAATATTGAAATACCTTATAGGTGCTGCAGGCCACCAGACTCCAGAGGAATCTCACACTCACATGATGGTGAGGAAAGAAAGGAGCTCTGTGATGAGGTTTGAATGTCTCAGTTGGGACACTGAAGAACTCAGAAGACAGCAATACCTGCACAGAGAGACAGAGTAGAAAAAGCATAGATTTGTAATCCATAATGTCAATTAAAACTCAAAAAGTGTCAACAAGTATAATCATTTCAGTATGGAATTATTTATGCAATAAATAGGATTTAAATTAATTAATTGAATTAAAAGCACTGACATTTTTTTTTATCAAAGATAAAGAATCGTACCTCTCTCTGCTCTGAGGATCACTGAGCATCTCTGACAGGAAATACAGTTTCCTCAGTATCAGTCATCATTGATGGTCTCAGAGGTGTGTAGTGTGGCAGCATGATGATGGTCTCCAGATCAGGCAGGAGGTCAGGTGATGTGTGTGTCATCTTCTCCATTGAAGACACACTGGTATGGCAGTTCATAAAACAGCAGTCTCTGTGTGGCATGTAGTTATCTGTGCAGTCCAGCACTGATGGATCAGGTTTGGCTCAGCAGTTCATGAAGATGGTGTTAAGATGTTGTTGTTTCAGCTGATGATGGTGACGTTTGAAGGTTTTGCCACAAAGGAAACAGGACTGTGTGTGCCCTGTCTGAAAAAATAAACCTACAAAACATAAAGTGCTTGTAACACCACCCACCCTCCCCACCCACCCAGCTCAGCCCCCAAGTGTCTATGTAATGCTTGTATGGGGTGTCAGTTACTAAATTTAATTAGTGCATCAGAAAGTGTGGGCTACACCTAAAGCCCACACTTTCTGATGTCTTTTTGCAGCTGCTCAGAAAATTCTGACTTGGCCTTTATCCACCCAAACCCAAACCCACCCGGATAAAGGCCAAGTCAGAAAATGGATGCAGAAACTTTCCATTTACTTCTAAATCAGTTTTTATACAAATTCTGTAAGCTGTAAAAATGTTTTTTCTCTACATAATGTATCATTATAGACATCTCTGGTAGCCTAAAGATAGTTTAAAACTTTTGACATTTTTTAACTATAATGATATAACTATATGATAAGCAAAAACTCATTCATCCCCAAAACGTTTGATTCTACAAAATCTACTATAATCAAGAAAATATAATTGTCTGTAATTTTTTTAATGTGACCCATAATAAATACCTGCATTTATCTGGGATTTGTTTATTTACTATTTCATATTTGAAAGCCCTTGGAGGGGAAGATCTCTTTTGTTAAGATACATATGTCACAGTAAAAAAATTATCAAAAAGGAGATGACAATTAACATCCATGAAAAAATGCATTTAAAATAGTAGATTTAGTCATTTAAAACATGAGAATAAAAAATAAATGACGTCCGTTTAATACTTTTTGCAGCATATTTCAGATCTGAGGTGCATGATAACAGAAGGCAGATCTCCCGGCTCTGCATGAAGTAAAGCCATGATTTGGTGAAATGATTAATAACATTGCAATGAGAAAGGTTTGATAAATTGAAGGATGGTCTTCTTACAGACAGAGCAGGGAAGCCAATTTTTGGGAAGCCTTCCATTATCAACAAAAAAATCCTACAAACAATAAACTCTGTAAAAAACATGATCTGTAATTGTTTCAAAACTTACCAGACGACTTCATGATTGGCTGGAGGACAGGACACAAAACACAGGGTTGTGGTAACTGTAATATGTCCTCAGGACACCTGAATGGAGACTTTGCTGTGGCTGAGAAATAAAAATGAGGTCAAGCAGGGTGTTCTTGTCTGTAGTGGCAGAAGTGATCAGCTGTGAATACCCTCTCGACTGAAACTGCTCCAGAATCTGTTTTCTTCCACTCTGTAACTGGTTCTCATTAAAATCTCCACACACAATTATTGGGTGACAGTCCATTATTTCAAGTGAATCTAAAAGACTTACCAGGTTTTGCATGAATGGTATCAAACTGTAGTCTGGAGGTCTGTACACAACAGCAATGAGCGCAGGGAATGGAGCCTGAACCTTTAACACTAAGAACTCAAGATCAGTGACATTATGCAGATACTGTTTTACCTGAACCTGAAAATGATTCCTCAAATACACAACAACTCCACCACCACTTCTGCTGGCCATGTGAGGAAAGTTTGTGTAGGACACATGTCTGTTGCGTTTGAACATGGTGTAGCCGTCCAAATGAAGACTGTCTGCAACAAAGGAGCCTTGGAGGTGAGACTCTGTGAGACACAAAACATCTGCTAAACACATTTCATGATGACTCTTGATGTCACTGATGTGAGATGGCAAACCCTCCGTATTGTGATGGATCAGTGTAAGAGTGTCAGGTCTGCTGGCTGTTTCTCTGACCTGAAGAAGAGGCATCATTTCCTCAACGCTGGCTTGTCTCATGGTTTGGAGCGCTGCAGTTACCTCGGGATTGGTGTAAATCTTTTTCTCATCCAAGTCCTGTAAATAGAGTCCACTGAGAGACGTCACCCTGCTGAGAGCAACATAAGCCATACCTGGTTCAAAAATGTTCTTCATTGAAACTACAGCTGTCTGTGTTGTAAGACCCTGGGTTTTGTGAATTGTGCAGGCGAATGCTAGCTTTACAGGAAACTGTCTGCGTACCGCCCCTTTAAACTTCAGACTCTCCTCTGCTCTCTCAATATAAACCAGATCATCAGATGCTGCATTAGCACTGCGGTTGTTTCTCACAGACTGACGGTTGTCCATTCTGAGGCCCAGTTTAATTATGTGTCCATCATTTTCAGATCTCACCACCTTTATCAGTATACCAAAAGCACCGTTGACCAAACCGTTTAGTGTGTCCAGGTTTCTGGTCAGCATCACTCGAGCTCCTTCAGCAACATTCAGGGTGTCAGGTAAATCATTTCTCCCACCTGTAAATGGTTTGTCTCTTCGTTCCATTCTGCCTGTACGTTTATCCTTCTGGAAATCGTCTGCATTGATGATTATAATGTTTGAATGAAGCTTCTTGAGCGTATCTGTGTTGTGGGATTCAACATTCTTGTTGGTGGCATAAATGTGTAAGACCTCGATTGGACATTCTTCTGGTGCAGTCACAGCCTGTGACAACAAATCTCTGTCGCACTGAGAAAGCTCATCTGTCTTTTCTTTGACTCTAATCCTGTTCAGCATCTCTGCAAAGGCCACATCATCTTTCTGACGCATGATCTCGGTTAGAGTGATCATCTGAAAATGTTCCTGCCATAGGTCAATCTGTTCTGGATCATAAACACAGAGAGGTTTAGACTGTCGCACTGGTGGCAGCTGGTAAAAATCTCCAACAGCTAAAACTGACATTCCACCAAAAGGTCTCTGAGTGCCTTTGATTTGTTTCAGTCTTGCATCCACATAAGCAAAAAGGGGTTTTGAAACCATTGAAATCTCATCAATAACAATAATTTCAGCATTCATAAGCTCAGATCTGACTTCATCCAGTTGATTACCAAGTCCTTGAATGGGTGGATTCAGACTCCTGGGTAGTTTCAGTAGAGAATGTAATGTAGAGCCACTGATAGAAAAAGCTGCTGTCCCGGTAAATGACGTCAGTAAAACAGTTGGATTTGATATGTCAGCTTCTTCTGCATTAGAAGGCAGTCTGCTCAGGATCTTTGATGCTTCAGAGTGAATACATTTAATCAGATGTGACTTTCCAGTTCCTGCACCACCGTTGACATACAAGAAAAATGGATTTGGGTTCAAACCACAAACTCGCTGAATACACCAGTCTCTTATGGCATAGAACACGCAGGCCTGCTTCTGGTTCAGATTCTGATACATTACACGTACCACAGCTGGATCTACTGCAGGTTGTTCTCTGATGGCTCTGATCTCTGTTACAGCACCAGACTGACGACTGTAGTCGGGGACATTCTCCTGTTCGTTCTCATCATCAGAATGTCTCTCAGGAAGATTCTCATCACATTGCAACCTCACAACTTCAGATTCAGGGGCAAGATTACACCATTCATCAATCACAACATCCCTATTTTGTTCAAATTCTTCCAGTGCACTCTCAATATCCTCAGAGTTCTTCTCATACTTGTCTTTATTTCTCTTTACAACCCTTTTCACAGACTCACTGTAGTCTGAACATGGAAGTCGTACAAAACCTGAGTTGTAGAAGGACTGATAGGTTTGGAACCCTTGTGGTTTCAGTTCCTGCTCTGATCTGTGTGGAAGGTAAAGTCTCAACAGTCGTCCATAATATTGCTCAGGATCTTTTTCCTGTGAACAGTGGTAATACCTGATTATAGCTGGTTTATCATTCTTTCGCGTTTGTACAAATCCAAGCTGGTTTAGAAGAGGAAGCACATCTTTTCCTTCATTTGGACCACTCACCAACCGGCACAAGGCAGCAAAATCAGCCAGTGACATTTCCTCATATTCTGGTGTCTCAGGTCTGCATTTGTATTTATCACTCAAACTTGTCATCCAAATATTACAACTGTCGTGTGTTGTGCTTTCCAGGTAGCTCATTGGGCGACTCATTTTTACTGGGTTATCATCGGTTGGGACAAATACAACACTGCGGGAACATTTTTTCATTTTTAGGCCACAGACTCGAGTCACACACTCCTGTGCGCTGATTTCTCTCTTTTTTGAGTAAGCCTGCATCACAGCTCTCATTTCATCACATTCATTGACCGTGTTCTTATCAGAGTTGTCAATAACTGTCTTCAGGTATTCAGAGAGGCCAGATTCTTTCTTCGTTATATATTTACAGAGGTATTCTATACAAGAATAGGCATTCAATATGAACGAGACATCTAAATTAGAGTTCCAGGCTTCAAGCAGGTGTGGGTTGTAATTGTTGATCCAACAGTCCTTTGGGTCACGTTTCAGAATGAGAGCTGTTTTCTTGTTTATGTCTTGGAGGCATTGTTCATACTCATTCATTGTCAAGTTGCATCGTGACAGAATCTGCTCTATGGTGAGGGAAGCAGCTTCAGGTTCCTTCAGCAGGTTCAACAAAGGTCTGAGTTTGGCTTTTGCAGCTTCAGTGTCTGAATCCTCATCCTGTCTCACAATCATTGTTCTTGTGGATGGTGGTTTTGGAAACCCAAATCTACAACCAGAGTTCACACTCTTAAAGCATGTTTTTGTGTGGTTTTTGCTGTGCTTTTGTAGTTCAGTGACTTTTTTGTGCAGTTCAGGTTGTTTTTCTGGATCAGGGAGTTGAGCTGAGATGTATCTGTCCACAAAGTCACAGACAGTTTGGTCATCATCCACATCTACTTCTACCTTTTCTCGAATCCACAGCAACATGTGTATATGCGGACTACCTCTGTGCTGGAACTCAACTCTGTAAAAGTAATCAATGATTTCACCAAGGGGCTGTGCAGGAGAAAAAAGCAAATCTCTGAACAAAGCCTCAACACGCTTATCAAACATTCGCATGGTGGTTACTGGATTTGATCTTAGAATTTCACACTTTTCTGACCAGTCCAGGGCTTCAAAATCAACCTCTTCACCTTGCTGTCTCTTTATTGCTTGAATCACTTCAGGCCATCTCATCTCAGCAGCAGAGAAAGTGACAAAGAACTGAGGTGTTCCTATTTGACGAAGCATACTGAATAGATCTTTGGTAGTTTTCTGCCAGTAAGCTGGAGTTCCTCTGAGTGGCTGCATAAATCTGATTGCATCTTTATTTCTTACCAGCTTCTCTACTTCTGTCTTACTTTGTAACATTCCTGATGTGATTTTGCGTCCATCTTTGGTCATAGTTTTACCTTTCCTTAGCTGTATTGTCATGCTGGAATTGGCCAAGTGTATTTCAGTGACAAACTGTGAGAAAAATAGATAATTTGTATCTTTAGCAAATCTTGCATCAATGTTGAAAAGCCTTGACTTGAAGTAAGCACTTGGTGTGAGTTTAAGACGTCTCTTTTCATCCAGTGTATTCTGACCAGTAGGAAACTGCACAGGAAATGCCATGGCTTCCAAATGAGGAGTTCTGAAGAAGCTAACAGGATTGTTTCTTTCTGCAGGCGCCACACAATATGTGTTATCAGTGAAACAGAGAATCTCTTCTGAAATGTCTACAGGCTGCAGACAACTTTCTAGAGCAAAACCTCCATTGTTCAAATCACTTTCTGGTTCCTCAGGATTTTGTTCCTCTGGTTGTTCATCACAGGATACCATATTAATATCTTGTTCACTTTCAGACTCAGTTTCACACAAAAGGGCATCTTTTTCATAGTTGTCAATTTCCATTAAATCTGCTTCATTATAATCATCACTTGCCATGCTGGCTTCATCACTGCTGTCATCATCAGGTAACGTTGGATCACAAAGCAATGCATCGTCTCTGATAACAATATCTGTGTACTGTGGATGAATCTGTTTGAGTTTACGCAGGGCTTGGATCAGTTTAGACCAGGTGACAGTCTGGAACAGCTGATGGCCTTTGTAGCACAGTCGTCTTTTCAGCTTGATCCTCATTATCTGTGATTGGTTTCTGAGCCGAGGTAAAGAGTCAACTGTTTGTTGGACCTCAGATGGTACACACACCACATTACCACGTATGAGTCTTTGTCTGCCCTTTGGAAGAGGAATAATCTTAGCAAATGGTATGCATTTGGCAATCAGATGTCTCTCCAGAATGTTGAGATCACACAGTTCAGCTGGAATATCCTGCAGTTCTAAACCATTGACAGCAGCAAGCCTTGGCATGCGTCCACTTTTGAGGGAACTGTGACACGTGTGACAGATATACTCCTTTTTTCTCTCAACTGGAAAGCTGCAGTGATCATTACATGCTTCATCACACATATGAACAAATTTACCAGTTAGACACTGTTGAGCTACAGTTTGGTGTTTTGAGTAATTGTTTCTTTTGCAGATTTTCACCTGATTAGGAAAAGAAGCTTTTAGACAAACAGTACAAACATAAGATGGTGCTGACTTAATGTTTGATCTGAAACAAGATATGGCCTCATTCATTAAACTGTTATCTGGATGAGACTGTAAACTTTCAGCTGGCCGATGCATCTGACGATATTTTCTTTTTATGTTCATTGCACATCTGATATTATGCATCTGTCTAAAAGAAAAACACTTCCAATATTTTACTCTCATTCGTTCTCTCATATTGTCCTTGTGTTGGTGCTGAAATTGTCTCTCTTCTCCATAACGTTTCGTGATGTAAGATCGTTTTTTCTGTCTAAATTCTTCACTTTCTTTATAGAGTTTAGAAACATATGACCGCATGTAAGCTTTATGTTTCTCTCTGAATTCAGTGCAAGTCCTGTAAGTTCTCATTTCACGATCTTTCTGCTGTTGTCTGAATATAGGAGATTGTCTATAAGATTCTCTATATGTTTTTCTCATACGTTCCTTCTGCTTTTCTCTGAATATAGGATTGTCTTTATACATCCTTATGACACGTTCTCTTTTTTTGTGTCTAATTTTAGCACTTTCTCTATAGATTCTTCTCAAATGTTCTCTCTGTTTCTCTCTATATGTAGCATTTATTTTATACAGATTATTTTTGTACACACTCTTCTTTTGTCTGTGATCAGGATCATTAGACTTTCTACTGGAATTTTTTTTCTTTGCCTTAAAGCTTTCATCAAAAGTGTACATCTGTCTTTCTTTCTTTTTCTGATTTTCCTTCCTTTGTGGTAGTTTTTCTAGGGCCAATAATCTTCTCCTCATTTTTTTCCTTTTCTGTTTATTACATTTTAAAAGTTTATGTGAGAGTTGCTCTGCTATCTTAGTTGAACAGGAGGCAGTGTTTGGATCATTCTGAGGAACAGAATCTGATGTTACCTGAGTTTCTCTCACAGAAGATACAGATGTTTCTTTTTGTAAATAATCAGAAGTATTGTGGTTGTTTTCAGTAGCAGTCTTCTCGTCTGAATAATCCACTCTGGATGACTTCACATCAGTGGTTATAGTGCTGGTCACAGTTTTCTGTCTCTGCTCAGTGGATGTTTGGGAGTTTAATTCATGAACAGGTTCATTTAAAGCTAGAACACTTGAAGCAGTTTTTCTGTATTCGGTGAGTTGATTAGCATCTCTTTGGTCAGCAGCGTTTCCACTGTGAAACTCGACAGGCTGTAGCTCATAAGTGCAGGATGAGGCAATGCTAAACATTCTGTATATGCGTTTGATCCTGTCAATCATGTCGTTAAGACGTGTGAATTTTAACATAACTGCAGTTCCACCACTTACACCTAGCAACAATGGCATTCCTGTTGACTTACGTGGGTGAGGGTCAAAATATGCATATTCACCAGAAGTCAGCCTGCAAACTGCAATGACGTTTCCTCCCATGACTAGCAAAGCATAGCGAACCGCTGAAACCAAACACTGTAGTCCCTGTTCAAGGCTCGGAAAATGATCTGTACCATCAAATGTGCCGTAACGAGCAAACTGAGACATGTCCACTTGATACTCGTGTCTGCGGCTGGTGACCACTGTGGGAAGCTCATTGCAGGCTAGAAACACACTGTTCACAAACCTCTTTCTGGCATCTGAATATACGGCATGGCCTTTGTCCAACACACGGTTAAGATCTGCTCTGGTAATGAATTCATCCTCATGTAAGAATGACAGGAAAACCAAACTGTTAGCCATGCATTGCTGATTCCGGTACTTTCCATACTTAGGAGAGGCCTGGCTTCGGGACGCACAGATGCTACTCACTCGTGGACGACTTTCACTGTTTGTAACCTGTACATGAGACGGTCCTGGAGTTAGTCCATCATGCTGTGTTTGTACAGTTACCTGGTGTTCAATATGGTTTACCTGCGTAACTTTAGGTTTTGGGACAGACACTGAGGGAACACCTCTCTTTACCACATCTGCATACGACACAGTGGTTGTCTGAACGCTGCTCTGCACTTCTGTACTGGGAATAGTTGTGACAGACACCTTTACCTGCTCACTGCTCTGAGAAACATTTACCTGTTCTTTCTCCTTTTGACGTCTAAGCTTCTGGGACTGCGACCTTTGACCTTTTCTTGGCATTTTGTTGAAGTATAACCTGGAGCTTATATGTGTTTATACACAAATGTAAACAAAACTCAACCTTGAAACACAGAAAAACGTATAACTCTTTAAGTTACTATTAAATCTGAGAAATGTACAATTATACTATGTTAAAATGTTCTTATGAATATATAAATATATGTAAAAATCTGATTTGTACTCCAAACTCAAAATAAAAGATATTCAAAGTTCTCTGGAAACACTTTGGTCCGTTTTATTGTAGCCTTTTCAGAAATTACACAATTTTTCTTCTTATATTTTTTTTAACCAGACTGGTAAATAATTAGAACTTCTGTAAAGAGATATGCCGAATAAATCTCAAAAATCAACAGGCTATAATAAAAATCTTAGCTCTAAAATTTAAAATTTAAATCAAATATATGGAGCTGTGGTGGTGTGGTGATCAGATGACAGGCGATGAGGATTCTTCAGCTGGATGTTCTGCAGCAGTCAGGAAACAGGAACTCTGGTCCTCAGGCAGCTTCTCGATGATACTAACTGAATACTTACACTGAGTGACAAATGGGTTTGTCCTTAAATAATAATAGTATAAACTTGCAGTCAAATGTTATAGCCAATTAAACAGACTAGCAAAATGTATTTGGATCTAATTTATTATTTATGTGAATATAGCGGTCTGAATGTATGTATTACAAAATAACCAGATTCTCTTATTAGAAATAAACCTTTAAAAAGGTGATATTTTATATAATTTATCAAAGTAAGCCAAACTATCAGTGTTAATTCCAAAGTTTAATGCAAAATTAAAATGACAAATGGAGGGCTGTGTAAGAAGTTTCTACTGTAAGTTCTACTGTACTGTAATTCTACAACTATGCTTTCAACTTTCTACTTGTAATTTCCAGCAAAAAGACTGGATGTGAGAGAGTTTAACGATAGGAAAGAAGGAGCAGTGAGAGCAGAGACCTCTCAGAATTCTGTAACAGATCGATGAAGTACTGGTAACTTCAATTTCCCAAAAATGGGGCCATGTCAAAACTTGATTATTCCAGTCAAAACTTGATTCCAGTCAAAATTTGATTCCAGTCAAAAACGTGATTTTTGATAACTTAGATAGAGCTTGTGGGATAGAGTGAAGCAAGATAGAACGTCTTGTCAAAATAGATAGAGTGGGGAGAGTGATAGGACAGACTGAATTGCTTGTTAATGATAGAGGGAGAGAGCTTCTGTAGCAGGTCACCTGTAAGACAAAGAGGGACTGGAATTAGACATATTTCCAATAAACCTGGCTTTACTGTATTTTTCAGACAATAAGGCACACTTAAAATCTTTAATGTTCTCAAAAATAGACAGTGCGTCTTATGTATTCATTCTGGCTGTGCTTACTGACTTCAAACCAATTCTATGTGGGACACGGCGCTGAAAAATCTCTCAAAATGTTTTAGTACGACTTTGGTAAGCTACAAAGCCGCACCCACTTAATGGATTGTCGGTACTGTAGTCAGGAGCCTCGTGGTGTAATTCGCACTGTACTTCAACGTAATAGGACGCTGTGTGTGTGCATAAGGACCTGGCACCAGTTAAGAGACATACTTGTGAAGCAGATTTCAAACTGATCAACCCATGGAGAATTTGTGAAAGAGGAAAAAACAGAAAAAGTGAGTGTATTGTTCTATATTTTATGTGTTACTGAACAATGTTGCGAGTTCTTGTAAATGAGTTGAACAAAGCTTGACTTATCTGACTGTTTTGTTTGGCTTAATGTCCCTTGTGCTTAAAACAGACCCATTCATTGCCCTTATGCCTTATAATCCTAAAATATACAGTACAGATGCAATATTCAATGGTGGTTGAACTGTTATAAGGACATTCTGCATTCTGCATTCTGTTAACACAATAAAAACAGAGTCTATTGACTTAAACCAAGATGTGCTGCAACAGTTGCTGTAAATATTACATGGTCCAAATAAACCTACACACTGACATTACAGCAGTCAGTTTCAGTCTCCCTGCTCTACATTAACTTTACATCCACTCAACTCAAATTTATTGATTCATTGCCCAAAAAGAACACAAATCTTTTCTCACATTTGCCTAAAAACATCTTGATGATCACCAAGAGCTGTGCTGACTCACTGCACTAAACTGAGCCTCTTATAGTGAGAGAAACATTTCAGAAAAACAACAGCATTAAAGTCAAACTTGGTGCTGTTACTGTGATGGTCCAGAGTTCCTTTACTACTTCAGGACCTGAATCATGCCATCAGGTCCTGAGCTTCAGTTTAATCACACTCAGGATTCACAGCAAGAAATGGATAAATTGATCCAAAAAATGCAAGGAACTGTGAATGAAACAAAACTCTTGGTGTAGACTAATCAGATTCTGGACTTCAATGAAATTGAGATACTTGGCATGGCCTGAAACCCTATATTGGACCTTAATTAAAAACAATCCTGAAAGTAGAGTGTTCCAAAATCCCCCCAGTGATGTAAATCAATCATTACTAGTTACTGTAAATATTTGATGGTAGTTGTTGCTATCAGGGCTTCCACATGTGGGTATTAGAGAACAACTGTTTTTTACATTATACCAGGATGTTCTGGTTTGCATTTCTGTGCTTCATAAGTAAAATCATCACTGTAAAACTGCTTTTTGTATTTATCCAGGTTATCTTTGTTAGATGATTTGAAACATTTAAACGTGACAAAAAAATACAAACAAACGAAATCTGCGAGGAAGAAAGACTTCCCAGCACTGTACCTCAGACAAACCTTTACTTACCAGACTTGAGATGATCAGATGAGCAGTCTAAAGAAAGGAAACAATACATCAGATCATTGTGTAATGATTCAGACTGTTGAGTCTCTTCAGGTTAAAACTATTAGATACAAAGTAATTATTTAAATCAGAAGCAACAGAAAACTTCATCAGATTTTAGTTAGTTTGGACAGAATATGTAAATCCCAAAATACATGTATATATTGAGATGTTACAGCAACAACAGTGGCACACCATTTTTGTAATTAGAATTAAAGTGTAAATGGACTGATTCTTATATAACTCTTTTCTACTCTCCTGGAGTACTCAAAGTACTGTATACAACATACCACATTCACCCAATCACACCCATTCTCACAAGCACTTCATCTGTACTCAGTGCTTTCTAAGTACATTCACACTCCGATGGATGCATCGGAGAGCAAGTTGGGGTTACTAAAGTCACTAAATAATTAATAAACTAATTTAACTTATAGCGTAAATAAAGAACACACTGGCTTTAATATACCAAAGACTGCCCACTCACAACTCTAGTTCTTAGTTTTTTTCTTATTGCTCAAGCGTTTAAGCTACCACTTATACTGACTGTCCTAAAACATGTATGATTTGATAAGCCATCAAATATTAAAATCAGAAAAATGTGCTATTAAACTTCAGGGACACTTTCAGGGACAGTCAGAGGTCCTGTGTGGGGGCTTTGCTGCGACAGATTATAAATCCTATGTGTTTTTGCCCATAAGCAAATGGCAAGATGTCACAAAAATCTAAACAATTGTATATAAATTGTAAACATGTTACACAACCCCAAGGTCCATATTGCTTCAGTTACAATCATTGTTTACTTACTGCAAACGGCAAAACCAAGCTTCTATTTCACTCCGTCTAACGAAAGACAAAGAACAAAAATACAGAATGAGATAACTCAGATCAGCATCAGAATCAATAATGCATCACTCTCTGTAGTCAAAAAGATTCAGTAAACTTCTTTGTTTACCACACCTGGAATACAAACAACAAAATTTTTCTACACCTTATTAAAGGTTGCCATGTTCATTAAATGTAATTTCATCTATCTGCAATAAGCCACACAAGTTTCTTAGTCATGTTATACCCTAATAGTCCAAGGAGCTTGGAAAGAAAAGCGTCTGAAGTTCTTTAAGTCCGGGTTCATACGCCTTTTTTAGGGTCAAATTCAAGCACTTTTTAAGCACTTTCAAGGTCCCTTTTCAAGCTTTTCAAGCACATTGATGCTTCTTTCCTGTGTGACAAGAAATAGGAGATGTTTGTTTGTTTGTTGGTTGTTTGTTTTGTAAGTTAATTCCCAATTAAACTGTTTTGTTGCTAGCTACATTGCTGTCTGTATTATTTCTGAAGTCCTAAATGATCACCTTTAAAGTGTTTGTGCTAATAACATCATGCACAGTTAGACAGGCATGGAGAACAGCACTGACTGGGAGAGGCTTTGAACAGATCACATAGTTAAATTCAACATATAAGACTTTAAGAATGCACAAGCATCTACTTAAAATCTATTGAATTTATCATTGATGATATTATTATGTACAATTCCAATGTATTTTGTTCATCTCCCTTAAATAAACAGGCAGCCTTAAAGTCTGAAATATTCATATACAAATACACAAATGTGTGTACTGTCTCGGTGGCCTCAGTGTGAGCTTGAAGACATTTATAATGTTTAAGTAGTTTAATGTGTAGGTGCTGACCATAAACACATTTGGAGTGAAAGCCGGGGAATTTTGGTAGCACAGAAACAAGTGGCTATTCTTTGTGACCATATGGATTAACCCCTCATATTACCATTATTTCAGCCAAAGGCACCAAGTTAATAGCCAAAAAAAGCTGCAGCAATACACACAAATATAAACAGTACTTTGTGACAACTTTGCTTTTAGCCTTTAACCCTCTGGTGTCCAGGGTATAATTAGCCCTATTTGACTATATTTCACCTTTTGCAAGATAAAGAGTTTTTAATCTGTTATTTTTCATTTTGATATACTGTATCAGCACAATTTTATCTAAATTCCGACCAATTTTAAAATGCCAGTAGAAAGTGATATTTTTGACTGTAAAAACCATAAGCATGTTTAACAAATCATTTTCAAAACTTGAAATGCAAATAGAAATTGTAACTTTTAAAAAAATGCACAAGTTTTGCATACAAAGTTATATGGTACTATTCACCTAAAAATTCAGCCAGGGCTCAGACATTTTTCATATAACCATTTCATAACTATTTACAAAACAGAACAGACCAAGTGTTCTGCATCAAATAAGAAGGCACACAAATTATTTATGCAACTCCCTAAAATAGTTTGTGTCCACTATAACACAGATGAGAACAGCACAGGGATAAACCTGCGACTGTGACGTTCACTAGTAGAACTGACACACAAAACAAAACAACGACTAGCCTACACACTAATTACACAAGACAACACACTAACTTGAGACTCCAAACACGGTAAACGTCACAAATCTCTCACAACTGAAAATTCAAGCCCTTTTCAAATCTTGAAAGGACAACATTAAATTTCAAGCATTTTCAATGATTTCAAGCACCCGTACGAACCCTGTTAAGTTCTTCACTTCTTCACTGAAGAAGCTTCTCATATGACAGGTGAAAAGCTTCAAGCAATTTAAACAAGTCCAGACACTTTCCTTTCCAAACTCCTTAGACTTCAATGACCTGGATGACTGAGAACCTTCACAGACATAATGCTCTAATACTTTGATGCTATTAAATAACATATTTGATATCATAAGAAATTACTTGCTACACCCAGCACTGAACACTTTATCAAATGGTAACAAAACAATTTCAAAGCAGAAACAATCATAAATAAATGCTTGGATTATATATTTGTAGGCTCATTTGACGTGGCCTGGAATGAAATTCTACTACCTAAAAGTATTATCAACTGCACACAGTATCATTTAGTATATTTTAATATGCTGGTGTTTAAAACAAATATCTACATACCACATTAACAATATTAATAGCTCACTGCTGCAGTTTATTTATTTGAAGGTGGGCTCATTTTTATTTCATTAATTTTCCACAAAGTGAGAAGTCAAACAGAGCTGCAAATTAAAGTTTTATTTAAAAGCGGGTCTGCACAAACAAGTGTTTGTTAAACAGTTATTATAAATTTAAAGTGTCCTTCCTATTAAGAGTTCTTATTATTCTTGTAGTAACTACGTGTTTTATCCTCATTCTCTCTCCCTTCCGTTAATTAACCTGCAACACAGACACATGGGCACAGGCACGTGACTCTTTTTCAGTCAGAAGCGGTAAAATGGCTCCTTTGAAGTTGCCGAACCTGCCACTCCAGCAGTTAATCAATGGCGGCTCGTTACAAAACATTATAACCTAAAGCCTGTTTTAACCGAGTGATTTGTGAAGAGGAGAACTAACTGCACCTTCTGTAACAGACTCAGAAATACTAACACACTAAATGAAGGCAAAAAAAACAACACAATAAACTGCAGTAAACAGTCAAATGAACCCTCATTTCACACTGGGACTTTAGGAGCGCTAGGAGTTAACATTGGGTTGTCAGGACTATCTTCTATATAACTCCTTTAAAAGCAGCCATTGTGTTACTTTAATGTGACTTATACTTCAACTGGCTTTAAAAGTCAGTAACAATAACTCAGGAAATCACTCAAACAGACTATAGACATTTCATTTCAGAGAAGAGAAGAGAAGTAGTGCTTACCAGCGGCAGTCGGAGAAAGTGGGCGGAGGGGCAGAATGAGCCGGAGACATAAGAAACAAGAGGCGTTCACGGGTAGTGGGATATCCCGCCATTACACAAATGGTCATTGAAAACGTAAAAAATGTATGTTAATTTAATTATTTATGTACAATACTTATTTGCTACAGAAAAAAACTAACAGAACTTTAATTCTATAAGTTGAATGAAAATTCCAAACAGTATTATTTGAATTTGAAATGATGACTAAAATTCATAAATTGATATCAGTGAATCAGAATCAGAAAGATATTATTGTTCCCCAATGGGCAATTAACATACAACAGAGCAGCATGATATTGAATGTAAGGACAGGACATAAACAGGCAATAAGAGGGAGATAATAAATATACAGAATATACAGTATATACAGTTTTAAAATTTATCAGCTTTAAAATTAAAGTGACTGCAAGGTGAATAAATAATAAAATATAACGCCATTATGTTAAAATGTAATGCATTATGGTAGATTTATTTAACTGACTGGAGGAATCAGAACAGTGTTCTGGACACCGTTCAACTCCAAGTGGCTGGTAAAGAGTTCACCAAACCTAAAAAACAGTGCAGGACAGTCTGCAAAGATGTGGAGTTAGTCAGACATTGTGCAGAGAAGATGAGGAACAAGTTCTAAAATACAGAACAATAAACACAGTCACCTAAGCATCCTCACTGCACTGCAGGACTCAGAGGTTCAGTGCCATGAGGCTTTTTAACAGCAACTACTCACATGTTCTTTTTACATTTATTTCATTTATTAAGATAAGATAAGATAAGATAACCTTTATTAGTCCCACACGTGGGAAATTTGTTTTGTCACAGCAGGAAGTGGACAGTGCAAAAGTTATGAAGCAAAAATTAGAATAAAATAAAATAAAATAAAATAAGAATAAATACAGTACAGTACAGTACAGTTCTAATAAAAATTGGTTGTAATAATATGAATTATGAGAGAAAGGGACTTGCCCCCACTCGTTCACCCCTGCTGCAGTGAGGTAAAGGTGAGGCTGTCTCCAACAACGCTCTTCAGTGAGGGTATAAAAGAAAACTATTTTTACTATAGCCTTAACAGGTACACTTTCTGAAACTACATGTTAAAGTAAAAATCACATGTGTATAAAAAATGTTTTCATAGCGTAGAACCCAGTTAATACAAAAAACTTGGCATCAATTACCAGTATTTAGTGTAAGGGTGGCTTCTACACACACAAAAACACAGGCTTCAGCCAGCACATAAGCTAATGTGCTGGCTAAAGCCCTAATTTCCTTCGGGATTAATAAAGTATTATGATTCTGATTAACGCATCACAAAACTTAGGGAAATTGACAATGACTGGAGTAATAGGAAAAATGAAGATAGTGTATAAACTATGCAATATACACTGCTCAAAAAAATAAAGAGAACAAAAATAAGACATCTCAGATTTGAATGAATGAAATATTCTTATTAAACATTTGGTTCTTTATGTAGTTTAATGTGCTGACAACAAAATCACACAAAAATTATCAATAGAAATCAAATTTACCAACCCATGGAGGTCTGGATTTGGTGTCACACTCAAAATTAAAGAGGAAAAACACACTACAAGCTGATCCAACTTTGATGTAATGTCCTTAAAACACATCAAAATTAGACTCTGTAGTGTGTGTGGCCTCCACGTTCCTGTATAACCTGTCACAAACAGAAAACTGATTAAACAGAAGTGTCACATGATCAAGAATTTACGCCAGTGTCCTGTTACTTTTAGACAGTAAGGAGCAGATGGCTAAGTTTATTGAACTCCACGAGACAGCTGGTGACGCAAATCTGAAGGCCAGACCGTCCAATTTCAGAGCCGCTCACTTTCGGCCTACCCGGCCTCCTGAGAACCCAGCCCACGTAGACCACGAAGCCCGGGTCCTCAGGAGGTGTATGAATTTGGACACCGCCAAATACTATAATTTAGGATTTAGAAGAAATACTATGACTTTGTACAAATATGATACTTTGGTACAAATACTATGATTTGGTTTGAATACTATGATTTGAAACAAATACCATGATTTGGCAAAAATATACCATGATTTGGCACAAATACGATGATATGGCAGAAATACTATGATTGGGTACAAATACTATGAATAGGCACAAATACTATGATTTAGCAGAAATACTATGTTTTAACATAACTAATATCTTTTGACAGAAATTTCTGCTAAAAGGTACTAGTTCCGCTTTTTAGCAGAAATACTGTAAAATACTATGATTCGGGATAAATACTATGATTTGGGAGATATACTGTAATCAGCACATATACTATAACATGACAGAAATTCCTCCACTTATTAGTAATACTATAGCTTAACAGAAATGTTATGTTTTGGCACAAAAACCATGATTTGGCAAAAATACTATGATTTAGCAGAAATACTATGATTGAGCAGAAGTACTAAGATGTAGTAGAAGTACTTTGATTTAACAGAAATACTATTATGGAGTAGTAATACTTTCTGCAATCAGAGGTACTGCTTCTGTCTGCTTCATCAGGCTGTGTACTTGTATGTATTTCTGCCATGGAGCGTTAACAAGAATCTGAGGTCCGTATTAGACAAACTGCTAACATCATAAAACTTTGCAGAATTGTAATAAATTAGCAATATAAATTACAGGTCTGTGATAGTGTATAAATTTGTAGTGAAAAAAAACCATGTGGACCAAGGTGGAATTGAACCCACGACCTTTGGGCTGCAGACCCGTGTAATTACCAAATGCGCCACCGGCAAAGAGAGCCAGTGCCTGGAAAACAGGGAGATGAGCAGTCAGAATTAGATCGCGGTGAGCGGCGTAAAGCGCCGTTTTCTGGAGTTACAAAATGTCGTGTAACTCAAAAACTAGGTGGGATAGAAGCACAATTCCTTTACTGGGTGAATCAGCAGAATTTCATGAACTTTGACTGCGATAGCTCTTTGTACCTCCGTCGCGGAGATATGACGAGAGAAGAAACGGCTTCATTTTAAGAGTTTGAAAACAAACATAATTTATGGCTCAAGAGTTTGAAAACAAACGTAATTTATGGCTCAACAGTAAGATGACAGTAAAAACTGCTCCAACCGTGAGTGTCAGCAGTGTCTGAAGATGAATTGGCACAAGCCTCTCATCTTAACTTTGCTTTATTAAAATTATTGTGGCATGCAGATGAATCTTGCAAAGAAGCTCACAGGGAGAGATTGAGCCTGTATTTCCACCCCAAGCTGGTAGGAGGAGTTTTTTATTGAACATACTTGCTTGTGCCACAATGTGCTTCAAGGGTCATTAACAGCATAAAAAGAACTCACTTATGGTACTGCATTCTTCCTATAAAACAATAACTGTCAGTGACTTTGTACCGTAGTATAAACACAGCATTCAAGACAACAGTTAAAAGTAACGTAACCATAAACAATGAAACAAGAACATCTAAAATGCAGCACATGTCCCAAGGCATGATGGGAGAGAACTAGCTGTTCCCCCAACACGCCACATTATTTATGAATTATGATTTGGCAGAAACACTGGGACTTGGTATAAATACTATGATTTACATGAAATACTTTGACTTAGCAGAAATTCTGTAATCTAGCAAAAAGCACTTCAGCATAGCAGAAATTCTATGATTGATCAGAATTACTAGGATTTAGCACAAACACTATGATTTGTCTAAAAAAAACCCTTTATTTTGCAGTTATATTGTGATTATGGCAGAAATACTATGCTTTGGAACAAATACCAAGATTTGGCAGAAATACTATGAGCAGTAATAATATAACATAGCAGAAATACTGTTATTTTGTGGAAATACTATGCTTTGGCACAAATACCATGATTTGGCCAAAATACTATGATTTAGCAGAAATACTAAGATGTAGTAGAAGTACTTTGATTTAACAGAAATACTATTATGGAGGAGTAATACTTTAACATGGGAGAAATATTGATACAGACACACAAACATACACATACACAGAGCCTAAAGGGAACAGTGGCTGTTAAGAGTCTGGGCTTGGTATATCTAGGTCAGTTAAATTAGCTGCACCTGCTGTAATCAGCCCATACACACACAGACACAGAGAGAGGTATAAGTTTTCTGCAGTGTATTTCTTACATTCACATTCAGGATTCCCCTCGAACCTCCTGGTCTCAAGGCAGCTACTCATCTCACTGAGCCAAACTCATTCTCACAAAAAAGAGGTAGACAGACTGACAATTGTGCTGAAATTATCAGAAGCTGCTGAGAACTGTGCTGATAAGAGGCAAAAAGGATGAAAATTTTGCAGAAAAGAGGTGAATCAGCAGAATTTCTGCAGAAAAGAGGCAAAGAAGCAGAACGTTGCACTGAAAAGAGGTGAATCAGCAGAGTTTCTGCTGAAAAGAGTTTTTTTTTCTGAAAACCGCCAAAAAAGCTGGAATTTGTGCTGAAAAGGGGTGAAAAAAATGAAAATTTTGCTGAAAAGGGGTGAAGAAGCTAAAGCATACCAAATCAAAGTATTTGTGCCAAAACATGGTATTTCTGCCATATTGTGGTATTTGCGCCACAAAAGTTACTACATTACAACATGAATACGGATTAAAGATGAAAGAAACTGGCAACAAATTCCTCCACTACAAACCAGTCTGATACCACTTCTTTGCAGTGTTCACGTTTACTAAGGCACTACCCAAAAGGCGCCACAAGAGGGCACTCCAACACAAGAGATGACCTATGTACACTGATGCACTTAGTAACAGTCAGCCTCCTACTTAGCCACTACGTAATACAGCGATATTACAGTGTACAAATTGACATAA
Organism: Pelmatolapia mariae; assembly: GCF_036321145.2. Taxonomy (NCBI): domain Eukaryota; kingdom Metazoa; phylum Chordata; class Actinopteri; order Cichliformes; family Cichlidae; genus Pelmatolapia; species Pelmatolapia mariae. The sequence continues at coordinate 17,308,509 of NC_086244.1, read as the reverse complement.
ATTTGCAGGGGGAACAAACAAAGCAGGAACAAGCCCAAAACAATCAAATAACTGGGCTGCCATAGCTATCGCTAACTAGCACATACGCTAAAGGTAACTAAAACCAATACACACAAGTAGCAGGGTAAACATCTTAAGCATGGAACATTAACTCACGTTTATGTGACACACACCATCCCCAACAAATACAGGATGGGCTATTTGCTCCCCTTCCCAGCAGCTCTCTCCTCAATCGTTAGCCCAGGAACGAAGGAAGACCATCTAGCTCAGAAGTCCCATGAATTCCCTCACTGCTCAGAGGCTGCTTGGTAATGTAGCTCACACTAACACAGGTTTTTCTACAAGCACAAATACTATAACATAGCAGAAATACTGTGATTTTGTTGAAATACTATGCTTTAGGACAAATACTATGATATAGCAGCAATACTATGTTTTGGTACAAATGCTGCGCTTAGGCACAAATATTATGATTTGGCAGACACTATGATTTAGCAGAGATAATATGATTTGGCAGAAATACTAAACTTTGGCACAAATACTATAATTGAGTGCAAGTACTTTAAGATAACAGAAATACTGTGATTTAGCAGAAATACAATGTTTTTGCAGAAACACTGTAATTTCACTCAAATACTTTGAAATAGCCATAATACTATGATTTGGCAGAACATAACAGAAATTCTACGACTTAGTAGTAATACTGTAACATAACAGAAATATTAATTGGGCACAAATACTATAATTTGGCACAAGTACCATGTTTTGGCAAAATCCCATAATTTGGCACAAATACTATGATTTGGCAGACACTATGATTTAGCAGAGATAATATCATTTGGCAGAAATACTAAACTTTGGCACAAATACAATAATTGAGTACTTTAAGATGAGAGAAATACTATGATTTAGCAGAAATACAATGTTTTTGCAGAAACACTGTAATTTCACTCAAATACTATGAAATAGCAGTAATACTATGATTTGGCAGAAATACTATGTTTCAGTACAAATACTATGACAAAGCAGAAATACTATGACTTAGAAGTAATACTATAACAAAAGGGATTCCTCAAAATACTATGAAATTGCAGTAATTCTATGATTTGGCAGAAATACTGTTCTTCGTACAAATACATGCTTTGATACAAATACTATATTTTGATTTGAATACTATGATTTGGCACGAGTAGTATGATTTAGTACAAATACTACGAATTGGCAGAAATACTGTGACTCAGTAGTAATACTATAACATAACAGATATACTATGATTTTGCAGACAGTCTATGTTTTTGCACAACTAGCACAATATGGCAGAAATACTATGATTTGGCACAAGTACTATGATTTAGTACAAATACTCTTATTGGCACAAATACTATGTTTCAGTACAAATACTACGATTTCGCAATAATACTGGGTTTTAGCACAAGTACTGAGATTTGGGTGAAATACTATGATTTAGAAGAAATACTATGACTTCGTACAAATACAATGTTTTGGTTCAAATAATATGATTTGCAAAAAATACTATGATTTGGTACAAGTACCATGATTTAGTACAAATACTACAATTTCGCTCAAATACTATGAAATTGCAGTGATACTATGATTTTGAAGGAATACTATGATTTGGTAGAAATACTATGCCTTAGTAGTAATACTATAACATAGCAGATATAATGTGATTTTGCAGACATAGTATGTTTTTGCACAAATACTATGATTTCGTTCAAATACTATGGAATTGCAGTAATACTATGATTTGGAATACTATGATTTGGTAGGAATACTATGCCTTAGTAGTAATACTATAACATAACAGATATACTATGATTTTGCAGAAATTCTATGTTTTTGCACAAATACTACAACAACTACTACTACAAATACTACAAGAAATACAATGTTTGGGCAGTAATACTATTATTTGCTATAAATACTATTATTTGGCACATATACTATAATCAGCAGATATACTATAACATAACAGAAATTCTACGACTTAGTAGTAACACCATAATATAACAGAAATTTTAACTGGGCACAAATAACATGATTTGGCACAAATACCATGATTTGGCAAAAAGATACCATGATTTGCCACAAATACAATCATATTGCAGAAATACTATGATTGGGTACAAATACTATGATTTGGCACAAGTACTATGAATAAGTACAAATACTATGATTTGGCAGAAATACTGTGATTTAGCAGAAATACTATGTTTTAACATAAATAATATCTTTTCACAGAAATTTCTGCTAAAAGGTACTATTTCTGCTTTTTAGCAGAAATACTGTAATTTGGCATAAATACTATGATTTAGGATAAATACTATGATTTGGCAGATATACTATATTCAGCACATAAACTATAACATAACAGACATTCCTCCACTTAGTAGTAATCTCATAACATAAAATAAATATTATGGTTCTGCCCTAAAACCATGATTTGGCACAAATACCATGATTTTTCAAAAATACTATGATTTAGCAGAAATACTATGATTGAGCAGAAGTACTAAGATGTAGTAGAAGTACTTTGATTTAGCACAAATACTATTATGGAGGAGTAATATGTAACATGGGAGAAATATTGATACAGACACACAAACACAGAGCCTAAAGGGAGCAGTGGCTGTTAAGAGTCTGGGCTTGGTATATCTAGGTCAGCTAAATTAGCTGCACCTGCTGTAATCAGCACTTACACACACAGACACAGAGAGAGGTATGAGTTTTCTGCAGTGTATTTCTCACATTCAGGATTCCCCTCGAACAAATGGCCATAATTTCCTAACTGTAGGGGCTAGAACGCTCATTCTGACACCGTTTTGTTCAGAAGAGATGGGGGAATCTGCAGGTCTTCATAAATCAGAGATAAAATATAAATTATTAAAGATATATGACTTGTAATACACTGTAACTGAGCAGAGGCAAAGCAAAACTGCCTTGACTTGCCCTCAAACAATGTTTTGTAACTCTAAATCTATATGGAGCATCAAAATCATTCTTTCACCGTAAGAAACAGCAGGCTTTGGTGAACAGTCATGGGAATTTTCAGGTCTCTGTGGAAATCCATCAAAAAGATATGACGAGAGAAAAAAGTGCCTCATTTCCACAGTTTGAAATCTGAAGAAATCTGAGCGAGGGACAAATTTCCTATGCTCAAACAAGTGTAATTCATGGCCAAACGGTAATAGGTGAGGAAATAATTCTTGAATTGTGAGCATCAGGGATGTCTGAAGATATATTGGCACAAGCCTCATGTCTAAACTCTGTTTTGTTAAGGAGATATGACGATTTGAAAATGCCTCTCATTAGAGAAATCCAGCGCTGATTTTGAACAAACTCTCCATTGACTTTGTATGGAGAGTTTTCAGACTTTGTGTTGCTCTGAGGAGATTTGCAAAAAATGTGTAAATCCCACAAGAATGATAGTGACATTTTGTGAAAGCCAGCAAAAATACCTACGTTTTGATGTATAATTTGTGGGAGTTGAGTGGAAATTGAGTGAGTAGCAAGAAGTTGTTTAGACATGAAGAGAAAATTCAGAACGGACCAGCACTCACTCTGACTTAATTGCATAGCAACCATAGCAACGCATGTATTTTCTGAAAAATCACATTTTTGCAAATGAAAACTTAAAGAGGTATAAGATTAAAACGGTAGAAGATCTGAAAAAGCTGAATCATTCATGAATAGCCCAATAATCTGAGAACATTTTAAAGTTTGAATGGAGTTTCTAGGTGAAAGTATGACAAAGTAGTTAAGTTTCAAAAACAAGCAAGTTTTACCAGAATTGTGGAAGTTTTCCATTCATTTCAATGGGACAAATTAAAGGAAAAAAGTGTAATATTTTAAAAAGTATAATAGTAATAAACACCAAAAGATATAGCACCCATCTCCAGAAAGAGCAGAACAGTATAGAGTTTGAATGGTAAAAATCGGCTGAAAACTGAGAGAGTAGTTAAAGTCCAAAAAACGTACGGAAGCAACTAGAATAAAGTATAAAGAATAAAGAGAAACAGGAACTCAATAGTGTGGAAGCCCTTGAGGGCATCCACACAACTAGAAAAAATTGCATTTCCTGCGAAAATGCTGTGTGGATGCCTTAACGCTGAAGCTGTCTGCTGAAAAGCTGAAAAAGCTGAAAAGTTGTAAAAAGTTGTATGTTGGTGAAAAAAAAATGTCACCCTGAGCAGGATTCGAACCTGGCCCTGTCAGACTCAAAGCAGCTACTCATCTCACTGACCCAAACTCATTTACACAAAGAAGAGGTGGACAGACGGACAATTCTGCTGAAATGAGCAGAAGCTGCTGAGAATTGTGCTGATAAGAGGTGAAAAGGCTGAAAATTTTGCAGAAAAGAGATGAATCAGCAGAATTTCTGCAGAAAAGAGGAAAAGAAGCAGAAACTTGCGCTGAAAAGAGATGAATCAGCAGAGTTTCTGCTGAAAATAGTTTTTTTTTTCTGAAAACAGCCAAAAAAGCTGGAACTTGTGCTGAAAAGGGTTGAAAAAAATGAAAATTTTGCTGAAAAGGGGTGAAGAAGCTAAAGTATACCAAATCAAAGTATTTGTGCCAAAACATAGTATTTCTGCCATATTGTGGTACTACTACATTACAACATGAATACGGATTAAAGATGAAAGAAACTGTCAAAAAAATTCCTCCACTACAAACCAGTCTGATACCACTTCTTTGCAGTGTTCATATTTACTAAGGCACTACCCAAAAGGCGCCACAAGAGGGCACTCCAACACAAGAGATGACCTATGTACACTGATGCACTTAGTAACAGTCAGCCTCCTACTTAGCCACTACGTAATACAACGATATTACAGTGTACAAATTCACATAAATTTGCAGGGGGAACAAACAAAGCAGGAACAAGCCCAAAACAATAAAATAACTGGGCTGCCATAGCTATCACTAACTAGCACATACGCTAAAGGTAACTAAAACCAGTACACACAAGGAGCAGGGTAAACATCTTAAGCATGGAACATTAACGCACGTTTATGTGATACACTCCATCCCCAACAAATACAGGATGGGCTATTTGCTCCCCTTCCCAGCAGCTCTCTCCTCAATCGTTAGCCCAGGAACGAAGGAAGACCATCTATGAATCCCATGAATTCCCTCACTGCTCAGAGGCTGCTGGGTAATGTAGCTCACAATAACACAGGTTTTTCTACAAGCACAAATACTATAACATAGCAGAAATACTGTGATTTTGTTGAAATACTATGCTTTAGGACAAATACTATGATTTGGCAGTAATACTATGTTTTAGGACATATACTATGATTTGGCTCAAATACTATGATATAGCAGCAATACTATGTTTTGGTACAAATGCTGCGCTTAGGCACAAATATTATGATTTGGCAGACACTATGATTTAGCAGACATAATATGATTTGGCAGAAATACTAAACTTTGGCACAAATACTATAATTGAGTACTTTAAGATGAGAGAAATACTATGATTTAGCAGAAATACAATGTTTTTGCAGAAACACTGTAATTTCACTCAAATACTATGAAATAGTATTTCTGCCAAATGATAGTATTACTGCTATGTTTCAGTACAAATACTATGACTTAGAAGTGATACTATAACAAAAGGGATTCCTCAAAATACTATGAAATTGCAGTAATTCTATGATTTTGAAGGAATATTATGATTTGGCACAAGTACTATGATTTAGTACAAATACTCTTATTGGCAGAAATACTATGCCTTTGTAGTAATACTATAACATAACAGATGTACTGTGATTTTGCAGACATAGTATGTTTTTTTTCACAAATACTACAATTTTGCTCAAATACTATGAAATTGCAGTAATACTATGATTTTGAATGATTTCTATGATTTGGTAGAAATACTATGCCTTAGTAGTAATACTATAATGTAACAGAAATTTTAATTGGGCACAAATAACATGATTTGGCACAAATACCACGATTTGGCAAAAAAATACCATGATTTGGCACAAATATGATGATATGGCAGAAATACTATGACTTAGTACAAATACTATGATTTGGCACAAATGGTATGATTTAGCAGAGATACTATGTTTTAATATAAATAATATCTTTTGACAGAAATTTCTGCTAAAAGGTACTCTTTCTGCTTTTTAGCAGAAGTACTGTAATTTTGCATAAATACTATGATTTGGGATAAATACTATGATTTGGCAGATATACTATATTCAGCACATATACTGTAACATAACAGACATTCCTCCACTTAGTAGTAACCTCATAACATGAAATAAATATTATTGGTTTGGCCCCAAAACCATGATTTTTCACAAATACCATGATTTTTCAAAAATACTATGATTTAGCAGAAATACTGTGATTGAGCAGAAGTACTAAGATGTAGTAGAAGTACTTTGATTTAGCACAAATACTATTATGGAGGAGTAATACTTTAACATGGGAGAAATATTGATACACACACACACATACACAGAGCCTACAGGGAACAGTGGCTGTTAAGACTCTGGGCTTGGTATATCTAGGTCAGCTAAAATGGCTGCACCTGCTGTAATCAGCACTTACACACACAGACAAAGAGAGAGCTATGGGTTTTCTTCAGTGTATTTCTCACATTCAGGATTCCCCTGAATGTGCAGTACGCAGTATTATTGATTTGGCAATAATACTGCGTTTTAGCACAACTACTGAGATTTGATTGAAATACTATGATTTGCAAAAAATACTATGATTTGGCACAAGTACCATGATTTAGTACAAATACTACGAATTGGCAGAAATACTGTGACTTACTAGTAATACTTTAACATAACAGATATACTGTGATTTAGCAGACATAGTATGTTTTTGCACATATACTAAGATTTTGCTCAAATACTATGAAATTGTAGTAATACTATGATTTTGAAGGAATACCATGATTGGGTAGAAATACTATGCCTTAGTATTAATACTATGACATAACAGATATACTGTGATTCAACAGACAATATGTTTTTGCACGAATACTACGATTTCGCTCAAATACTATGAAATTGCAGTAATACTATGATTTTGAAGGAATACTATGATTTGGTAGAAATACTATGCCTTAGTACTAATACTATAACATAACAGATATACTGTGATTTTGCAGAGATAGTATGTTTTTGCAAAAATACTACAATTTGGCAAGAAATACTATGTTTGGGCACAAATACTATGATTTGCTATAAATACTATGATTTGGCACATATACTATAATCAGCAGATATACTATAACATAACAAAAATTCTACGACTTAGTAGTAATACTATAACATAACAGAAATTTCAATTGGGCACAAATATCATGATCTGGCACAAATACCATGATTTGGAACAAATACAATGATATGGCAGAAATACTAAGATTGGGTACAAATACTATGATTTGGCACAAATACTATGATTTAGCAGAAATAATATCTTTTGACAGAAATTTCTGCTAATAGGTACTATTTCTGCTTTTTAGCAGAAATACTGCAATTTTGCATAAACACTATGATTTGGCAGATATACTATATTCAGCACATATACTATAACATAACAGAAATACCTCCACCTACTAGTAATACTATACCATATCAGAAATGTCATGATTTGACCCCAAAACCATGATTTGGCACAAATACCATGATTTGGCAAAAATACTATGATTACCCAGAATTACTATGATTGAGCAGAAGTACTAAGATGTAGTAGAAGTACTTTGATTTAGTAGAAATACTATTATGGAGGAGTAATACTTTAACATGGGAGAAATATTGATACACACATACACAGCGCCTAAAGGGAGCACTGGCTGTTAAGAGTCCGAGCTTGGTATATCTAGGTCAGTTAAATTGGCTGCACCTGCTGTAATCAGCCCTTACACACACAGACACAGAGAGAAGCATGAGTCTTCTTCAGTGTATTTCTCACATTCAGGACTCCCCTTGAACAAATGGCCATAATTTCCTACCCGTAGGGGCTAGAACGCTCATTCTGACACCGTTTTGTTCAGAAGAGATTGGGGAATCTGCAGGTCTTCATAATTCAGTGATAAAATATAAATTATTGAAGATATATGACTTGTAATACACTGTAACTGAGTAGAGGCAAAGCAAAACTGCCTTGACTTGCCCTCAAACAACGTTTTGTAACTCTAAATCTATATGGAGCATCAAAATGATTCTTTCACCATAAGGAACAGCAGGCTTTGGTGAACAGTCATGGAAATTTTCAGGTCTCTGTGGAAATCCATCAAAAAGATATGACGAGAGAAAAAAGTGCCACATTTCCAAAGTTGGAAATCTGAACAGATCTGAGCGAATGACGAATTTCCTACCTTCAAACAAATGTAATTCATGGCCAAACGGTAATAGGTGAGAAAGAAATTCTTGAATTGTGAGCATCAGGAGTGTCTGAAGATATATTGGCACAAGCGTCATGTCTCAACTTTGTTTCATTAAGGAGATATGACGATTTGAAAATGCCTGTCATTAGAGAAATCCAGCGCTGATTTGAAACAAACTCTCCATTGACTCTCTAAGGAGACTTTACAGACTTTGTGTTGCTCTGAGGAGATTTGCCAAAATTCTGTAACTCCCACAACAATGATAGTGACAATTTCTGAAAGCCAGCAAAAATACCTACGTTTTGATGTATAATTTGTGGGGGTTGAGTGGAAATTGAGCGAGTTGCAAGAAGTTGTTCAGACATGAAGAGAAAATTCAGAAATTTCCACTGTCCACTCTGAGTTAATTGCATAGCAACCATAACAACGCATGTATTTTCTGAAAAATCACAATTTTGCAACTGAAAACTTAAAGAGGTATAAAATTAAAATGGTAGAAGATCTGAAAAAGCTGAATCATACAGGAATAGCCCAATAATCTGAGAACATTTTAAAGTTTGAATGGAGTTTCTGGGTGAAAGTATGAGGAAGTAGTTAAGTTTCAAAAACAAGCAAGTTTTAGCAGAATTTCTTAAGATTTCCATTCATTTCAATGGGACAAATTAAAGGAAAAAAGTGTAATATTTTAAAAAGTATAATAGTAATAAACACCAAAAGTCATAGCCGGCATTAGCAGAAATAGCAGAACAGTTTAGAGTTTGAACTGAGAAAATCGGCTGAAAACTGAGGGAGTAGTTAAGTGCCAAAAAGTGTACGGAAGCAACTAGTAAATAGTGGAATAAAGAATAAAGAGAAACAGGAACTCAATAGTGTGGAAGCCCTTTAGGGCATCCACACAACTAGAAAAATTTGCATTTCCTGCGAAAATGCTGTGTGGATGCCTTATCGCTGAAGCTGTCTGCTGAAAAGCTGAAAAAGATGAAAAGTTGCAAAAAGTTGTATGGTGGTGAAAAAAAAAATGTTGCCATGAGCAGGATTTGAACCTGGCCCTCTTGGGCTGAAGGCAGCTACTCATCTCACTAAGCCAAACTCATTCTCACAGAGAAGAGGTGGACAGACTGACAATTCTGCTGAAATTAGCAGAAGCTGCTGGGAATTGTGCTGATAAGAGGTGAAAAGGCTGAAATTTTTACAGAAAAGAGGTGACTCAGCAGAATTTCTGCAGAAAAGAGGGAAAGAAGCAGAATGTTTCTGCTGAAAAGAGGCAGAAGGTTCTGTATGTAGAAAAAGAAACACTGTTGAACCATGTGTGAAATAAATAAAGAAATGAAATGAAAGAACAACCTGGTTCTGCTCAATCTCAACAATCAGAGGTACTGCCTCTGTCTGCTTCATCAGGCTGCGTACTTGTTTCTGCCATGGAGCGTTAACAATTGTTCTGATAAGAGGTGAAAAGGCTGAAAATTTTGCAGAACAGAGGTGAGTCAGCAGAATTTCTGCAGAAAAGAGGCAAAGAAGCAGATACTTGCACTGAAAAGAGATGAATCAGCAGATTTTCTGCTGAAAAGATTTTTTTTTTATGAAAACAGCCAAAAAAGCTGGAATTTGCAGTGTTCACGTTTACTAAGGCACTACCCAAAAGGCGCCACAAGAGGGCACTCCAACACAAGAGATGACCTATGTACACTGATGCACTTAGTAACAGTCAACCTCCTACTTTGCCACTACGTAATACAGCGGAAATACAGTAGCAGAAATACAATGTTTTTGCAGAAACACTGTAATTTCACTCAAATACTATGAAATAGCAGTAATACTATGATTTGGCAGAAATACTATGTTTCAGTACAAATACTATGACAAAGCAGAAATACTATGACTTAGAAGTAATACTATAACAAAAGGGATTCCTCAAAATACTATGAAATTGCAGTAATTCTGTGATTTGGCAGAAATACTGTACTTCGTACAAATACAATGCTTTGGTAAAAATACTATATTTTGATTTGAACTCTATGATTTGAAAAAGATGAAAGCATTGAAAAAGGTGAAAAGGCTGAAAATTTTGCAGAAAAGAGATGAATCAGCTGAATTTCTGCACAAAAGAGGCAAAGAAGCAGAATGTTGCGCTGAAAAGAGGTGAATGAGCAGAAGTTCTGCTGAAAAGAGGCAGAATTTCTGCTGAAAAGAGGCAGAAGGTACTGTATGTAGAAAAAGAAACACGATGAACCATGTGTGAAATAAATAAAGAAATGAAATGAAAGAACAACCTGATTCTGCTCAAATTCACCAATCAGAGCTACTGCCTCTGTCTGCTTCATTAGGCTGGGTACTTGTATGTATTTCAGTCCATATTAGAAAAGCTGCTAAAATTATAAAACTTTGCAGAATTGTAATAAATGATCAATATAAATTACAGGTCTGTGAAAGTGTTTAAATTTGTAATGAAAAAAAAAGTTGAAGCAAGGTGGGATTGAACCCACGACCTTTGAGCTGCAGAGCCGTGTCATTACTGATTGCGCCACCTGGCAAGGGGGCGGGCGGCTGAAAGACAGACATTTGGGCAGTCAGAAAATAGATCGCGGTGAGCGGCGAAAAGCGCCGTTTTTTGGAGTTACAAAACGTCGTGTAACTCAAAAACTAGGAGGCAGCATAAGTCTTGTACTGGGTGAATCAGCGGACTTTGGTGTATTTTAACTGCGATTTTCATAGCTCTTTGTACCTCCGTCGCGGAGATATGACGAGAGAAGAAACGGCTTCATTTCCAGAGTTTGAAGACTGAGAGAAGGACAGATTTCCACCCCTCAAACAAACGTAATTCATTGCTCAACGGTAAGATAATTGTAAAAACTGCTTCCACTGTGAGTGTCAGCAGTGTCTGAAGATATATTGGCACAAGCCTCATGTCCTAACTTTGCTTTGTTAAGGAGATATGGCGATTTGAAAATGCCTCCCGTTAAAGAATTTCAGCTCTGAATTTCAAAACCTCCCCATAGACTTTGAATGGGGAGTAACCAGACCATGTGTCACTTCGAGGCAAATTGTGAAAAAACGGTAAATCTCACAATAAAGATAGTGACATTGTCTGAAAGCCAGCAAAAATACCTACGTTTTGATGTATAATTTGTGGGGGTTGAGTGGAAATTGAGCGAGTAGCAAGACGTTGTTCGGACATGAAGAGAAAATTCAGAAAGGACTGTGAGTTAATTGCATAGCAACCATAGCAACGCATGTATTTTCTGAAAAATCACAATTTTGCAACTGAAAACTTAAAGAGGTATAAAATTAAAACGGTAGAAGATCTGAAAAAGCTGAATCACACAGGAATAGCCCAATAATCTGAGAACATTTTAAAGTTTGAATGGAGTTTCTGGGTGAAAGTATGAGGAAGTAGTTACGTTTCAAAACCAAGCAAGTTTTAGCAGAGTTGTGGAAGTTTTCCATTCATTTCAATGGGACAAATTAAAGGAAAAAAGTGTAATATTTTAAAAAGTATAATAATAATAAACACCAAAAGTCATAGCAGGAATTAGCAGAAAGAGCAGAACAGTTTAGAGTTTGAACGGAGAAAATCGGCTGAAAACTGAGGGAGTAGTTAAGTGCCGAAAAACGTACGGAAGCAACTAGATTATGGTGGAATAAAGAATAAAGAGAAACAGGAACTCAATAGTGTGGATGCTTCCAGCATCCACACAATAAAGAGAAACAGGAACTCAATAGTGTGGAAGCCCTTTTAGGGCATCCACACAATAAAGAGAAACAGGATCTCAATAGTGTGGAAGCCCTTTTAGGGCATCCACACAATAATAAAGAAGAAAGAGAAACAGGATCTCAATAGTGTGGAAGCCCTTTTAGGGCATCCACACAATAAAGAGAAACAGGAACTCAATAGTGTGGAAGCCCTTTTAGGGCATCCACACAATTTGCATTTCCTGCGAAAATGCTGTGTGGATGCCTTAACGCTGAAGCTGTCTGCTGAAAAGCTGAAAAAGATGAAAAGTTGCATAAAGTTGTATGGTGGTGAAAAGAAAATGTCACCCTGAGAAGGTTCCGAACCAGGGCCTCCAGAGGTCAAGGCAGCTACTCATCTCACTGACCCAAACTCATTCTCACAAAGAAGAGGTGGAGAGACGGACAATTCTGCTGAAATGAGCAGAAGCTGCTGAGAATTGTGCTGGTAAGAGGTGAAAAGGCTGAAAATTTTGCAGAAAAGAGGTGAATCAGCAGAATTTCTGCTGAAAAGAGGTAAAGAAGCAGAAAGTTGCACTGAAAAGAGAAGAATCAGCAGAACTTCTGCTCAAAAGAGTTTTTTTCTGAAAACAGCTGAGATTTGCGCTAATAAGAGGTGAAAAGGCTGAACATTTTGCAGAATTTGGGCTGAAAAGAAGTGAAAATTCTGAAAATTCTGCTGAAAAGAGTTCAATCAGCAGAACTTCTGCTGAAAAGAGGTGAATGAGCAGAATTCTGCTGAAAAGAGTTCAATCAGCAGAACTTCTGAAAAGGGGTGAAGAAGCTAAAGTATACCAAATCAAAGTATTTGTGCCAAAACATAGTGTTTCTGCCATATTGTGGTACTACTACATTACAACATGAATACGGATTAAAGATGAAAGAAACTGGCAACAAATTCCTCCACTACAAACCAGTCTGATACCAGTTCTTTGCAGTGTTCACGTTTACTAAGGCACTATCCAAAAGGCGCCACAAGAGGGCACTCCAACACAAGAGATGACCTATGTACACTGATGCACTTAGTAACAGTCAGCCTCCTTGAATTGGCAGAAATACTGTGATTTAGTAGTAATACTATAACATAACAGATATACTGTGATGTTGCAGACATAGTATGTTTTTGTACTACTCGTTTGTAGTGAAAAAAATTAGCAATATAAATTACAGGTCTGTGATAGTGTATAAATTTGTAGTGAAAAAAAAATGTTGACCAAGGTGGGATTGAACCCGCGATGTTTGAGCTGCAGAGCCGTGTCATTACTGATTGCGCCACCTGCGAAGAGGGCGGGCGGCTGAAAAACAAAGACATCAGCAATCAGAAATAAAAGAGATTTCTGTTGAAAACACCTGAAAAAGCTGGGATTTGTGCTGAAAAGGGGTGAAAAAACTCAATTCTGCTGAAACGGGGTGAAGAACTGGTGTTGGACTGTTGAGAAGAGTTAAATAAGTTGAACAGATATGTTTGGGTACAAATACTATGATTTGGTAATAATACTGTTTGGTAATAATATTTTTGGTAATAATTTTCAACCTTTTGAAAAGGCTGAAAATTTTGCAGAAAAGAGGTGAATCAGCAGAATTTCTGCAGAAAAGAGGTAAAGAAGCAGAAACTTACGCTGAAAAGAGATGAATCAGCAGAGTTTCTGCTGAAAAGAGTTTTTTTTTCTGAAAACAGCCAAAAAAGCTGGAATTTGTGCTGAAAAGGGGTGAAAAAATGAAAATTTTGCTGAAAAGGGGTGAAGAAGCTAAAGTATACCAAATCAAAGTATTTGTGCCAAAACATAGTGTTTCTGCCATATTGTGGTACTACTACATTACAACATGAATACGGATTAAAGATGAAAGAAACTGGCAACAAATTCCTCCACTACAAACCAGGCTGATACCACTTCTTTGCAGTGTTCATGTTTAAGGCACTACCCAAAAGGCGCCACAAGAGGGCACTCCAACACAAGAGATGACCTATGTACACTGATGCACTTAGTAACAGTCAGCCTCCTTGAATTGGCAGAAATACTGTGATTTAGTAGAAATACTAAAACATAACAGATATACTGTGATGTTGCAGACATAGTATGTTTTTGTACTACTCGTTTGTAGTGAAAAAAATTAGCAATATAAATTACAGGTCTGTGATAGTGTATAAATTTGTAGTGAAAAAGAAATGTCGACCAAGGTGGGATTGAACCCGCGATGTTTGGGCTGCTGACCGGCGTCATTACCAACTGCGCCACTGGGAAAGAAGATGGCGGCCGCTTGGAAAACAGGCAGATGACCTGTGAGATTTAGATCGCGGTGAGAGGCGAAAGATGCCGTTTTTTGGAGTTACAAAACGTCGTGTAACTCAAACACTAGGTGGAATAGAAGCATCATTCTTCAACTGGGTGAATCAGCGGACTTTGGTGTACTTTGACTGCGATTTTCATTGCTCTTTGTACCTCCGTCGCGGAGATATGACGAGAGAAGAAACGGCTTCATTTTCAGAGTTTGAAAAGTGAGAGGAGGACAGATTTCCACCCCCAAACAAACGTAATTTATGGCTCAACAGTAAGATGACTGTAAAAACTTTTCCACTTTGATTCAACAGAAATACTATTATGGAGGAGTAATACTTTAACATGGGAGAAATATTGATACAGACACACAAACATACACATACACAGAGCCTAAAGGGAGAAGTGGCTGTTAAGACTCTGGGCTTGGTATATCTAGGTCAGCTAAATTGGCTGCACCTGCTGTAATCAGCACTTACACACACAGACACAGAGAGAGGTATAAGTTTTCTGCAGTGTATTTCTCACATTCAGGATTCCCCTCGAACAAATGGCCATAATTTCCTAACCGTAGGGGCTACAACGCTCATTCTGACATCGTTCTGTTCAGAAGAGATGGGGGAATCTGCAGGTCTTCTTAATTCAGAGATAGAATATAGATTTTTGAAGATATTTGACTTGTAATACACTGTAACTGAGTAGAGGTAAAGCAAAACTGCATGGACTTGCCCCCAAACAACGTTTTGTAACTCTAAATCTATATGGAGCATCAAAATCATTCTTTCACCGTAAGAAACAGCAGGCTTTGGTGAACAGTCATGGAAATTTTCAGGTCTCTGTGGAAATCCATCAAAAAGATATAACGAGAGAAAAAAGTGCCGCATTTCCAGAGTTTGAAATCTGAAGAGATCTGAGCAAGACACAAATTTCCTACCCTCAAACAAATGTAATTCTTGGCCAAACGGTAATAGGTGAGAAAAAAATTCTTGAATTGTGAGCATCAGGGGTGTCTGAAGACATATTGGCACAAGTGTCATGTCTCAACTTTGTTTCATTAAGGAGATATGACGATTTGAAAATGCCTCTCATTAGAGAAATCCAGCCCTGATTTTGAACAAACTCTCCTATGACTTTCTATAGAGAGTTTTGAGACTTTGTGTTGCTCTGAGGAGATTTGCAAAATATGTGTAAATCCCACAAGAATGATAGTGACATTTTCTGAAAGCCAGCAAAAATACCTACGTTTTGATGTATAATTTGTGGGGGTTGAGTGGAAATTGAGCGAGTTGCAAGAAGTTGTTCAGACATGAAGAGAAAATTCAGAATGGATGAGTGTACACTGTAAGTTAATTGCATAGCAACCATAACAACGCATGTATTTTCTAAAAAATCACAATTTTGCAACTGGAAACTTAAAGAGGTATAAAATTAAAATGGTAGAAGATCTGAAAAAGCTGAATCATACAGGAATAGCCCAATAACCTGAGAACATTTTAAAGTTTGAATGGAGTTTCTAGGTGAAAGTATGAGGAAGTAGTTAAGTTTCAAAAACAAGCAAGTTTTAGCAGAATTTCTGAAGATTTCCATTCATTTCAATGGGACAAATTAAAGGAAAAAAGTGTAATATTTTAAAAAGTATAATAGTAATAAACACCAAAAGTCATAGCACACATTAGCAGAAATAGCAGAACAGTTTAGAGTTTGAACTGAGAAAATCGGCTGAAAACTGAGGAAGTAGTTAAACGGCAAAAAAC